>NW_024540134.1:0-15678 GCF_016647785.1 Suillus fuscotomentosus
TTTGAATTTGATGCCCCAAATAGACGTTCCTGGGCCTTCTGAATGACCTTCAGAGCACGTTAGATACTGTTTTCTTGGCGAATAATTAGGATACATGCTTGCACATACCTCTTTCATATCAATATATGGCTCGGATGCCGAAAATTGTGTACGTTCCGTGGTAGACTCTTTTGACAAGCAAACAAATGAGCAGGTAAGCAGTTCCCGAAACTGGACAGAGTCGGGTGCTTGCAGTGGAAAGTCAGACTGCCCGTCGCCACAGGTCTGTTTGTAGGATTCTTCCTTCACAATTTTCTGAAGATAAGCCTGGAGGTTATGAACTTCCGCGTAGTAGAAATTAAGAACGTCTAGGGTCAGGCGTTTTTTGGTAACTGACATGGCAGCATACAATTCAACGTGGGATATCCCACGGACACGAATATGAAGGATGAAAGTGACTGAAACAATCGGAGTATTATTAGTGTCGTAGTGCAACTGTACGCGCCTTACAAATGTTGAGAAAAGTCACAAAACACGATATGTCACACCACGTGACTAGCTACTACGCAAGCAGAGACGATGCTGATGAAGTTCATTTCGGAACCAGTGTGGGCATCAATTTGCCCATCAACAAGCACCAGAAACGCTGTGCATTCTCTGCGTTCTCAGACCTTGATTGTTAGTCGAAGTTCTGGCGTGTCGATGTAGTCTCGGCCGTCACGGCGAGTTGGTTCATGCGAAATAAAGATGGCGTTCCAACCCACATTTCCACCCAGGCTACCGTGCAAAGGCGCGAGTCAACAGAAGAAGACCTTGACTCTAACTGCATGATGGATCTAATGTGGTACGTTTTGGATTGGTTTTTATTGGAATAAGCGTTGATGGTGTGCATTGGCAGTACGGTACTATGGCACGGGTGACTTATTCCTTCAATTTCTGATTCTCTGATGATGTATCAACAGAATGTTACCGTCTTCAGCTATCGTGCATGTGTGCAACGTCTTCTCTCATATTCTCTCTCAGCGCTCTCTTCAAGTTGATCTAGGGGTGATGTTGTATCCGACTCAATCATGGAATCTCCGAGTCAACTAGGACATCTCTGATGAATCCTGATGTCTCTCACTACTCCACCCACTCCATGATACAAATCAAATATTTTGCGCTCATCATATCCTGATGATACGGATAGCCTTTCCGGCAAGATAATGTGCGTGAAGCCATAGATGACCTAGGGACGAGATGAGACATTGAGCTTTATGCTCGCAGGGAAGTTTTGGCAGTCCGGGTAGGCCGCGAGTTTGTTGAGATCCTTTTTTTAATTCACATCGAACAGCGATAGCCATGAACGCCCGCCAGTTGTTTGTTCCTCGTTTAGCATCTCATGCTTCTAGTAGCCATGCAGACGCTGAATACCCATTTGATATACCGCTCCGTAACCAGATTTCCTGAGGCCAGCCCCAACGTACTGGTGGTATCCAGAATGTACTTGACTCAATGTAATCCAAGACAGACTTGGAGAAGAGGGTTCGCCAGGCCGGCATATTCAGGAAGCACAAACTCGCTTGCAAACTTAGCTCCGGGGATCATCAATCAACTGGACATAAGCGCATCGTTCTCTAGCGCATCGGGGCGTTTCAGCGGTATTTATCATACTGATATGCAATCCTTAGCGCACGCCCCGATGCAGGTCTAGTCTTCTGTTCTGTGGAAAGGGCTCATCTTTTCTTCCATCATCCAATCCTAGCACATCTTTTGTTCAACCTATATCACCTATGGCAAAATCTGCATCTATCCGAGGAGAGGAGACATGTCTGGTCTCAAAGACGCGCATATATCCACTGCAGGTGTCGTTTCAGGGTTGATTTCTACTTTTCGTACTATTGCGGCGCCTGTCCCAAGATATGGATCTATCCGTGACGGCGAGCACGATGACAAACACACATTGAGCTACCACAAATCCTCCGTAGCCAAGTCGCAGCCTGCACAACTCCTTGAGAGAATCCATGAAGACAGAGACAGCAAACGAGGACAAAGCGCTGCTTGACGCTCGCGAGACAAACATGGCCGATCATCCCGTATTGCGCAGGGTGAAGCGCATCATCCGGAGTCTGACACTGATGATCTGATCCACCAAATAAACTTAATCGATACTGTCATGAAAGTGGGAATAAATAAAAGTGAGTTCCCCCGCTCCTTGCAAAGCACTACTAGACAACCGCTAACTTCACCAAGCATTATACACAACTGCCAGTCGATATATGCACACGCTCCTGGAAAGCAATTGAGGTCATGCCGATTGCTGCGTCGGATTCGGCGACAAGCGTAGCGTAATATTCTCGAACGCCAAGGATCAGGCGTGGTCCCAGCACAAATAACTCCACGACCTTGAAAATCTGAAGAAACCCAGCATAATTCTGAGTTTTCAGGGAGGACTGGTCCCATAGAAATGATAAATCGTGGTCGCATGTAGATGTAAGTAAAATATTGACACACCGTTGAGAGTATTGGAGAGAAATTAATGATGAGCTGGAAGCAAGAAACAGCAATAAAACTGGCATGTCCGATGCTTCAGCGAAAAAAAGGGAACGAAAACATTAGCTCACTTCGCAAAGTAAAGCACGTGAGTTTTCATCAACACCATGAAACAGTCCTCGATAATCCCTCCTGCCGGATATAATCGCAGTTCACGGAAGTGTTTTACCGCAACCCAGACTGCGAGACACAGTGTGAGGAACTCCCACACAATGAAGAGTATCCAAGTCACAGAATCCAGAAGTGGGATATCTTCTGCATAGCCAATTGAGCACTGATAAGTGCCAGAAAGAATGTGTTCGTCTGCAATTCATCAATGAGCCCCAAGCACGTTTGTTTTGATCCAAAATGAGGAGTACCTCTTGAAGCATGTATCATCATCAGTACAGCGACCACTCCGTTGAAAATATTGACAGCCAGGAAGGTGACGGTGAGAAATATCAAGATTCCTCTGGATCGTTGATACATGGCATGTAACCGAGTGATGACGATGACTGGCAGCATGCTTCAGTCAAGTCAGAACCACTAAGGTCTCGCAAGCGCTCACCCCACAGGATTGGAATTACCAAAAAAACTCATCCAATTTCGTACGGCGTATATAATAAAGCCTGACGAATTCAATCAGTGACCAGCCTCGGGTGGCACACACTCCAAACAGACTCACATCTGTGGTAGTATGGCATTGCAGTGGTTAGTGAACCAAAAAGTCAGTAAAGAACCACGCCCACTCCTACAGGGCACCACAGTTGATTATAGAGGAATAGTAGCCATTTGTGCAAAGGACTCACTTTATCTGTCAGCGAGATGGTCGAAACATCGCCTGCATGCCGTTGGTCAGAAGAAGCGAAGACAGTGAATGTGGTAAGGAGACATACCCAGTATGGACAGGCTGATTATGAGAGATAGACGATTAGCACAACGCCGACTATTTAGTCTTCCGAACATACACAGCAGATAAGATTCCAAGGTAGCGCAACCTAGGATACTTTCTAGTCAGCACAACATGGCAACCGCGACAAGCAAGCTACATACACTGAGATACAGAACTGTCATTAAGGACCAGCGTTGCCTCTATAATCAAAAGTGCTTTAATGTGTTTTCTTCTGACAGAGAGTCTACTCACCCAAACCAATTCTACCTATAAAACTATTCTTAGCGAGATAGCTGCGCCGATCATACCATTGACATACCTCTTGTCCGAATGTAAGTGCTGAAATCACTTGTAAGATATTGGCAGTCCTTTAATACCGTCATGCTCACCCCAATCATACATCACCCCAACAAAGGCGGAAACTGAGAAACCGCAGCCAAGATTAGATTGAGTCAGCTTCGACATCCGCCTGCTCTCCACGAACCTATAAAATAGTTTAGAAAGCGATTTGGATTGATGGTCGGCCACCGAGTGAGATCATCTGAAACCATGGTCACATCGGTGGAGAATGGGTGTGGGTGAGAGGAGAACTTGGTGGATACCTGACGATGGCATTCGTGCTAGTTATACCAACATCCAGTGCTTGGATCACCCAAACAAGATCGAGGGAGGATGGTCGTTCCTGCTTTGATTGGCCGAAGTAGATATTTTTGCATGAAAAAGCTAATCCATCCAGGGACTCATAGTAGATGTTGGTGGTGAAATATTCGCGCTAGCAAAACACTTGAACACCGCAAAAGATTGAACAAAATCACTTGAAGAACTGTTCGTAATCTTGTCCCTTGTTTCCAATGCCATTCCTGATATTTTTGTGCTACACGTGCATTAGTCCATCAATATTTGGGATCAAGTACTACACCATCTATTTGATACATACTGCCAATCATGGACCATGGTGCGAAAAGCCTGTCATCTCCTCTCCTCGCCAGCACAACCATGGAGCATAACAGCTTATCAAGGCCACTCAACAAATGCACATCACATCGGAATGACGCCAGACCCAGAAAAGTCAGCCGTCGAATATAAGGGAAATCGACACGAAATAAACAACCAAGCCTGATTTTGACCAAGTTTATTATCCTCAGAATGGGTTGTTTGGATTATGTAATAAAAGCTTTTGTCGAACAAACCCGAAGTTCGGAAACCACCTTGTCCAATATGATTGTCGGTGCACTGTCCTAGGGACTCCTAGCCCACCTCTCTAGCTCATCTTCTCCCAGGAACGAGCGGGATTATGCTATCTGGGCCAGGCACGTGGAACGTTCTTACATGGGTGACCTGATAGTGCTGCGGCATCTCAGATAATCTATCTTCGTCATCGTGCAATTTAAATCACTTACACTTGCCGTTTAGGCATGCACCTCTACTTCCAAAAAGTCCTGGCAGATCACATCCAGATCATCAAAGACGCTGATAACTACCATTTACTTCACCAACTCAACTTCACCGACCACTTCCCACACACAGCATACTAAGTATTATCAGATTCGCCCCTCAAGAAGGAGAGGGATCATGAGGAGTCTCAGGGTGCCTGTTTAGTTCTGGGTGAGTCAGTGTAGTTCCGCAGTGTCGTTGTAGCTGGCTCATACAAGATATCGGAGCTTCTATTGCATATACACATATATCGTGTCCACTCCAGTTGATCCCTATCCTACAAGAAGCGCAAGGTAAAAATGATGTGCATACACGAACAGATTAACTGTGAACTGTCATGGGGATACATGCTTACGGCATAACGATAAGACTACTACATCCTGTGATTGTGTTTCATCAGAGTCGTACCGCCTTTATCGTACGTTTCACATCCTTTTGATATGATAGCTCGGTGACTCGGGCAGAGAGAGAGGTGCGCATGAGGCGGAGAGATCACCGATACCCTCGATAATCATTGACTCGACGGACGATACGTCTTTTCGATGGTAACATTACATCTAGGCCCGTATTGGTTGGACAGATGGACATCACTGATGAAACTACTCAACCGATGCACGGTCAACTCACATACCTGTATTTGATCGGGGCCCCTGGATTCATTCCACCTTTCTAGTTGACATCATGCGACAATTCTTTCGGTCAATGCAGGGACAAATCTGCTGTAACGCTCGTTAAGACATAAAGGTGCTGGATGGTGGAATTTCTAGTACGACCGACCCCCTCCATAAGTCTACCAAGTTCACTGCTCGTTTACATCACCCTAGGACAATATGACCCTAGTCTCAAATGATCCCACTTTCTGGCATGTCATCAATACGAATCGTACTAGCAGGTATTTTGTAGGTTTGTGGAACGCCGGGATAATGAAAGTGATGTTTCAATCTTGACCTTGACTATGATTTCATAGTTGTCGCTTCTACTGGAGTGGTTTACGATTCGGGTGAGCAAGGTAGTTTTCACGAACCAATGATTTGAGTTTCTTATGGTATTTCCAGCATTAACATTCGCACAAGAAGTAGGTTGATCCCATCGGAGTACTAGCCATCTCGCTAACAGTTTTATAGGTTGAACTGGTCTGGGTAAGCAGACTCTCACTTCAAAAAAAACGACATAATTAACTGGTGGCAGAGACAGCGCTGGTCGTTGATGACCGTTCTGTATCTCGGTGTAAGAAGTTCACGTTATAAGTGTGATTGGCAAGTCTTGCTGATTTAAAATCCTAGCTGCGCTATATTATGATAGTATATGCTGTGTATGTATGGAAGACCAAACAATTGGTGTTGTGCTAACCAGCCATCTCTCACGATCAGTATCAGTATTCTGAGTATGTCTCCCCATATGTTGTGTCTGTTTCTTCTGATCGGCAGCATGCAGTATATGTTCCGACAACAGATACAGTGAGTATTCTACACCAATGCATGATATTTCCGCCTGATTGACTGTACTCCTATGTAGGGGTGAGTGATGTTGTTGACCCGCTTCCTAGTTGAATTTGATGACTGTCATAGTTGTGAGTGTCTTCGGAGGGTGCAGTCCTCCGAGGCCGACCACTGATTGGATTATTCAGGTTATATTATGTACTTCGCGCTATGCTGGATCGTTGTAATCGTACCTGCAATGCTTGGTGGTGAGCTCCACCTTTGATGATATTGACTTGATTGAAACATCATGCAAGTCATCACGATCGCGCGGCTACATGCCATGTATCAGAGGTCAAGAAAGATGTTGATATTTCTTGTTATCATCTTCCTGATTGTCAACATCTCTGGCGCGGTGATAATCGGCATGATGTTGAGGCATATTTCAGCAGGTAAGCTTTAGTTTATAAATGAAAGACTTGAATGCATCGGGATCATTGACTACCACCAGAGGAGGCCATTCTATCTGGCATATACCAGTGCACTATTAGGCTCGAGGGAGATGGTGCACTTCTGTGTACTATGTATTTGATGCTCATCACTATATGGGAGATCCTCGTAATGTGTCTTGCAGGTTGGGTTAGTGTAAGACACTTCCGTGAACTGCGACGACATTCAGCAGGAGGGACGATCAGAGATTGTTTCACAGTCTTAATGAAATCTCACATTGTTTACTTTGCGAGGTGAGTTTATGATCACAATGCGAATGAAATTATCTTTTCCCGCTGAAGTTTCGCTTACACTAGCTTTGTTGCTGTTTCTGGCCCCTTGTTCGGTTATTTGTCTCCAATGGTCTCAACAGTATGTTGATCTCTCATTGATCTCTACATGCGAGCACGGTTCATTATTTTTATAGGCTTTATCTGCTCTGGAAACTCCTATCTATCTTGGAGTTCTTCAAATATTTGTACTTATACAATTATCCGTGCTGGGACCACGCCTGATTCTTGATGTTCGAGAATATCATGCTAAACTTGTGGAAAACAGCGATGCAACAAGTGGCATGACTTCAATTGTCTTCCAGGAGCGCGTGCATCTGACAACCAGCAGTAGTGTGTAGCAAGGGAAGACATCGGGTACTCTACGGAGGGCAACAGAATATGACTTTGTACGTTTCATTATGGTGCCTGCATATGTCATCTGGTGTTTTGACGTGGCATATCAGTTGCTCGAACTCTGCGGGACAACGGCAATGCGCTGAGTTACGATCTACCTGGTCAAGCTTATGTGCCTGACTCCGTCACGAAGGTCTGCGAACATCCTTCTCAAATCTTCACATGACTACGCTGATCAGGTCTTTGCAATCCTCAAACCAATGTCTCTTTCCCCGCATATACTCTGCATTTGAGCTTCCTGTGTCGGCCAAGCGAAGGAACTGTCCCTGGTGGAGTTTCTCCATATCTCGAATGATTACATGTAGATCTAATATCTGTGCGTGAGTTCTGCAACAGCATCGAATGATAAGGCTCGCAGCTGTCTCGGATAATTTGACTGATTTTACTACAGTACATATGTCACAATCACAAAAGTACACGCCCCTGTCGTATGTCCAGAGATTATATCAAACTCATCATGGGCACGAACCGGTGTATATGTTTGGTAGTCACTAGTAGCCACTGTAATAATTATGAGCGATGAATACAAAGAGGAAGCGCACTTTCAATTGAGCATGATTGTCAACGGAATATAACGTAGGTTTCCAAAACTACCAATTGCAAATTTTGAGATATCAGTGTAAGGCTGGTTCGACCAGCTTCTCACCCCGATTGACAGTATCGTCTATGTCTGATACAGTTAAATAGAGAAGGGACCACATAGGGAGATCAAAACGTGGGCGTGGACAGAAGCTTTCACAGATAAAAGAGTCACCTTGCAAAAACGCTGTACTTCAATCAGATGATAGTGTAGAGAAATGTATATTGATAATCGAGAAGGACAAGCTACAGATACAGGCCTTCGGGAGTGCCTTCGTTCTTCCTGTACAAAACCTACAACGACTCAGCAACATCACCCGTAGTTCAAACACCCAACTTACCTTTTCCCTCGCAGCAGTGAAGTCTGCTTTCGTCACCCGCATCCGACGTTCTCGCAAAGCTAACATACCGGCCTCTGTGCAAACAGCCTTGATATCAGCACCAGAAAGATCATCCTTGGCCATGATGAACTCCTCCAGATCAACATCATCGTTCAGGCTCATCCGTGACGTATGTAATCTGTAATGGATTATTCAGTCGATGTAAAATCGGTAAGGGAAGAGGAGAGGCCTACCGGAAGATATGCCGCTTGGTCTTTACATCAGGCAGTGGGAATTCAATCTTTCGGTCTATACGACCTGGTCGGATAAGTGCGGGATCTAGCGTCTCAATCTTATTCGTGGCCATGATAACCTTGACGTCGCCACGAGTATCAAAGCCATCAAGCTGGTTGAGTAGTTCCAACATTGTTCTTTGAATTTCACGTTCGCCACCTGATGTTGAATCATACCTCCAAAGATAGTAGCGTCAATATTCGTAAGTGAAAAGTAAAACGCCTCGCTTACCGTTTGGTACCTATGGCGTCGATTTCGTCGATAAAGACGATACTTGGGGCATGTTCTTCGGCTACACGGAAGAGTTCACGAACAAGCTTGGGACCGTCACCAAGATACTTCTGAATAAGCTCGGAACCGACCACGCGCAAGAATGTTGCGGACGTTTGATTTGCGACTGCCTTGGCAAGGAGGGTCTTTCCTGTTCCGGGGACCCCGTAAAGGATGACACCCTTCGGCGGCTTGATTCCCATCTCCTCATATAGCTCCGGATGTGTTAGCGGGAGTTCGACAGATTCCTGGGTTAAGGAGAGGAAAGGTTACAAGATAGCTCCGATATAAAGGAGGAATCCTACCTTGATTTCTTGGATTTGGTTCTCGAGACCACCAATATCAGCGTAGCTTTCTGTGGGAGCCTTGTCTAATTTCATGACACTGACTAGAGGATCGGTATCGTCCTCCAGCACGCCGACTACCGCCTGATTCTTGTGGTTTAGTAGGACTGAGCACCCAGGCTCAATCCTATCCTTGTCGACGAAGCTCATTATCGAAACGTATGACTCCGGGCCACTTGCAGTACTGATGATAGCATGGTCATCATCGACGATCTCCTCTAGCGTGCCCACCATCATCGGCGTCCCTCTAATATCGTCCACTTTAGACCTTTCATCCTGATTCTTCTCCTCACGAGATGATTCGGGCTTCATGCGCTCTTGGTTGTGAATGAATTCCTCTTCCAGGAGTAGGTAGTCTTTAATGCGGTCCATCTTGAGTAGACGAAGCCTACACCGTGTAGCAGGAAAGACAGGGGGTAGCTTTGAGGCAGTGGCTGGTCCTCGTCTTTTCTTCTTGCCAACACGAGTCGGCAGAGGCGGTTCCCATTTCTTCTTTGGCGGCTCGGCTTTTTTGTCCTTATTATCCTTATTATCCTGTCCCTGAGGTTGACTAGGCGGCATGCCAGATGGAGCGTTTCCCTGTAAGACAGTCAGATAAAAATGAAGGACTGTAGCTGGCTACAAACCATGTTTGCTGAAGTTCAATGGTGCTGCAAGGTGTACGTTAGAAGGACTACTCGACGCGTCAGTCCATCTGAAACGGGCGCGGAAAAATAATTCCATATATGGATGTTGTCCCAACGCGTGGCAAGTGACGCTGCATCACTGCAGCTCACAATGCCCAGTGCCCATACTTTTAGTTGCAACATAAACTAACCATGAGCCATCCTCCCTTGAATTCGCGATTCATAGAAGCAGGTGAGTTTTATGTTTGTACGACGTTTGTAGTCATTTGAACAACAAGTCATACAGACGACGATGACGATGACGACCTAGACGAGCAAGACATCCCCGGGTTCTCAGCACCATCGCCAGCCGTAGATAAGGGAAAATCAAGGGAAACAGAGCAGCTAGCAAAACCCTCTGCAGCTCCTACTTCAAATCAGAACGTGTCTGGCAACATTGGTTCCAATAGCTTGTCTAGCAGTTCCAACAAACAAACTGTCGGCGGCATTCGAGTCGAGACTCGGTAAGTCTCGCATATCATATTTGTATCGAATCCTGTGCAAACATTTTTAGGTATTCTGGAGCGGATACTCTCGATGAGCCTGTCACCACCACAATCGTCAGTGTGACCACCCTTACTCCGTCGTACGAGCTGACCCCAGGCCCAGGCACGCGACCTGCTTTCGGTATACTCAAAGTTGGTACATGTGCTCTACCCTCGTAAGTCCGGTGGACGTGAAGTCCTCAGGTTTGTGGCGCCTGGCAATCCAGTCGAGCTCGTTTGTTGATATCGTCTTTGCAGAGACTGGGATCTTTGGGGCCCGTTATTACTTTGTCTATGCCTAGGCATCATGTTGAGCGTGAATGTACGTCTTTTATTTATTGTACGTACAAGCGGCTATATACTGTCCACACCCAGGCACCATCGAACCAATCATTAGGGGTATTCACTTCAGTGATCGTGATCGTGTCCGTTGGCTCCCTTGTCGTGACCGTCCAGGCTAAGGTGGGACATTCATCACCCCTTATGCCATAATGCTAATTTTGCCTTCCAAATGGTCCTAGCTTCTTGGTGGCAGAGTGTAACCAAACTTCCTTATCTCATTTCCGTCTATGGTCCTTACGCTCCAATAACTAGGTCCTTCTTTCAAGGGCTCTGTGCACTTGGCTACTGTATAGCGCCATTAGATATTGCTGCACTTATCTCATGCTTCGTGCGTGTCATCTGGGTGCGTGCGCCTGTGGCCGTGGCTGCCTGGGCTTGGTGCATATGGGGTATGCTCGACCCACCTTAATTCATATAATCACTGACTCTGAATTCTGTCTCCAGCATCCGTGAACTTCTTGGACGGTACAAAAATTGAACCACAGCGCATCTTGCTCGCTGTATACCCACTCCTGTGAGTTATGTCTGAAGTCTATCGAGCTACGAGAATAATGGTATTTTCCTGTTAGACTTTTTTACTTTGTCCTGGCGTGGATGATACTTATCCAATGATAACTTTTGTTTCAAAGAGCTACTTTTGTGGTAGCATGCTTGCACATTTCTTAGCTCAGTGACATTTTACTTGCTACGTAGCATGCTCCCCAATGTAACAGAAGCAAATACACACTAACTTTGCAAGGGACGATGACGTGGTGTATCGTCTACTCGACACTCTTCCCAAATTGACTCATCCGACGCACATACCAGAAAGGAGAAAATATTACTCTCGACTCGCAAGACATGTAAGGCTACCTGTTCCGTCTCACAAACGATAAGACCGAGATCACAATTGGACCCTACAGTGGGCCACTGCATGTTTGACGAATTATTATCTGATCGAAATCATGATTAAATAAGATTATGGCGTAATGAGCACAAATTTGTCATAATTTTGGGCCTCCTAAAGTATGTCTTTTAAAACCATGACAATGGCGAATGTTGGGTTCTTGTCGCTTCCTGCAGAGCTGATATGTTACATTTTACTTTTCCTTACTCCAAGGGACCTTTGTCGTCGTGCAATTGCAGTCTGTTATTTTCCCATGATTGCAAGGTTCTAGGCTCACTTCTGTTGATACCAGACCTGCAAAACCATCAGGGATGCGGCTCAGAATTCTGTACAAATTCAACACAAGCTCGAGCTTTTTGCTCAGGGCTTTACCGAGACTATTACCCCTGGCCAGGACTCAATCGACTTTTTCAGAAAGAACAATCGTTTGAAGAAATCGGCACTCATGTCGCGGTCTGATTTCCATGTGAACACTGTTTTCCAAGAAGCAGTGCTTGCTGTGCATGCTGCTACGAAAGAGACACAATCCTTGAAGTGCGGGCTCTGGTGGATGTCCAGAAAGAGCGATCTTTTAATTCAGGAATGCAACACAAATACCACTCAGACATGGTCCAACCACATCTTGTCCCCCATGCCGCAGCACGAGTTGGCGACAGTCGTTGTCGACCCTCTGCAGGATCTTTTGGTCACAATCTCCTCAGTTGACTCCATCGATGTGCTCGATGTCGTGCAAGCTCACCACGTTTTTTGGCTTGAGATTCGTATGCTTTCAGCGCAGGCTCCGCATCCGGATTCAGCGTGCACTTCCTTGGACTGCAGCCATTCTTTTAATGAACGTGGCATTCATGATGTCATGTTTATGAAAGAACCTGCAATATGCGGGGATCGTGTAGTTGTCCCCTATTGTATATACGCAGACGATGGAGGGGCGGAGCTGATGTTCATACAAGTGGTAGATTGGAGGAGAGGACGGGCAGAGTGTGTAAGTTCTATTATTGAAGTTTTTTACCACTCTTAGCAGCAGCAGTATCCTGTAGGCCACCAAGCTCGAAATTGGCCCCACCAGAACAATTTCCATCTCATAGACCGACAAACATTTGTTGTCATCGACTTGCAAGTTTCTATAAACTTGTATACGTTACAAGAATTTGGCGGGCCGCCTCAGTGCCGAATTGTTTACTGTTTTCCAACATACGGCTCTCTGCGTCATCCATCGTGTGTCGTTCACACCACTCCGTTGGTCCAAGGCACAGCAGTTCGCCCAGACCTTATGCCCAGCTACGTATCCTTTCTTGAGTCCCAAATTATGGTCTTGGAGATGCTCCTTCCTGTATTGCCCGTTGTTTTGGTCATCGATATGGCCATTTTCTCAAAGAACGCCCTGCATCCAGAGGGCCTTATCACGATACCCTGGTTGGACTGGGGACCACAGCATACGTGCTGCTTTCCGCATGACCCAAGCCACCGAATCAGTGTTTTCGGTAGCAGAATGGCCTATGCTCTTCCTCGATATCGGACCCCCACTCCTGGACATAGACTGGAAGCGCTATCTACCGACGGTCGCTTCTACGTGCACATATGGGACTTCAATCAAAGAGTCGTTGCCCGTTCCAGAAGCATATCCGACTCTAACTCACCAGACCATCTGATCCGCAAGCCTCCTTTTCTAGCTCATACGTTTTATAAGAGTGACTTTAGCTCGAACCATTTTTACACTACTACCGTCTGTCATACATCTTTTCCGACGCGTGACTTTGAGGGGTTATTCTTGGAACATGATAGGTTTACTTTAACATGGGTAAGACGCTCTTGGTTGCAACATACAACGTTTGACGCAATTCCACTTAGGTTCGACCTGACGCAGTTGATATTCAGGTCGTTTCTCCTTACGCTGTACCAGAAACAAAGGCTTTAAGCTGTTGGCTCAGAGACTATATCAAACTCATCACGAATTTTGGGCATCGATGACCGTTGGTATTATCTCTCACTCTTGATAATCATCACGAGTCATGATGCCTGTACCCGACTTCTAGTACATGGGTGAGGTGTTCGTAATCGTGAATACAGTGATAGTAGTTGGTACCATACTCAGGTCATTCCTGGCAGGCCTGTACATACGGCTACGCTGGCCATTGGTTGAGAGCTTCATGCAAGAAAAAATTATTCTGGCTTCTAGATGATTTGTCATCAACTTGAGTCAGGCCTGCAGGCAGTCACTCGACTTTTCGATTGATTTCCCAAGCTTCGGGAAGATGGCTAGTTCGCCTTTTCTTTCTGCTGTCAATTTTCCTGTGCCCAGGCAGTTTACTTCTAAAACCACGGTGACGGCTGTTGGATTCATGCCGCTTCCCACATAGCTTATGTCGCATCCTAATCCTCCTCATGCCAGAGGACTTTTGCCATTGACGGTTGCTTCTACGTGCTCATGTGAGACTTCGACAAGCGAGACATTGTTCGATCTGAAAATATTCACGACCTAGACTCACCAGGCCTTCTCGTCTGCACGCCCGGTCAGCTGTCCGTGTCGTGTCGTGGCTTCGGATAGAGATATATCATCCTCATGCTGCAATCGTCTTCCATGCGCTCTTTTCGATGTGCTGCGATTGGTTTCAAACGTGCCTTTGGAACAGGACAGGGTCACTATAACATGGCAGGTGTTCTTGGCTGCGATATGATGTGGTCACACTGCAGTCGTGACCTGACGCTGTTAATATTCAGGTCTATCCATACATGGACTAGAACTGATGTTTCGGCTTCGGCGCCGATTATTACGAGGAACACAGCCAATTATACCCCTGGCCGCCAGCCTCGTGTTGTCTCGTGTCAATCAAGCTATGACAATCAGTTTGAAATTACTGCAGACAGTTTGTGTTTTTGGCTGATGTGAGTTGCCCATGTTCAAGTTGTTCGGAAATAGATCCAGCACGGATGCGTCACAGTTACAGCCTTTCGCAAAATACTAGGCCGAGTCCAAAATTAAAACAAGACAACGTCGCTATGTCCGATCAGATACCATCAAGTTCCCCTAGAAGTATTTTTTTGGGACTGGCCTTTCTGCAAAAGTTCAAACGGCTGTCATTACATACAGGGATCGTAATAGACCATAAGCTCTCGGCTAGTGGTCTTGGCCTCCAGCGCTCATTCTTCCTCCCGTGACTAACGCGTGAAACTTGAGGCACGGTGTGTCTGCCGTGAGGTCACCTTTCCAGCCAGCAATCTCAGTAACCTTCTTTGGTCTTCGGTACGTCCGCACTCGTGCCAGCGGTAGGTAGTGGCACGTATTACGTGCTTAGTCCATGGTTACACTTGCAGATCAAATCAGATACTATATATATTCAAAGTTTAGAATACAAAAATACTCGAATCAAGACCGCCAACATGCAGTGTTCATGCGCGAGTGGCCATCTTCCTAGAAAGGGTCCTCAACCGCTCAGCGTTGACTTTCCTCCGCACCGTATCAGTTCCACACTCGGGTTACCCGTCATCACGCTCGCACTGGTTCTCGGCGCAACCGTGTACGTGCCAATCTCTTTTTGCGGGATCATAACAGCGTTCTTCCGGATGCGGTTCTTTCTCCCTCCTTTGCACGTGCTAAAATAGCGTTGAGACGTTCGTTTGTGCGCTCTGTACCATCCTCCTCTGCCATGGGAACGACAACGATCACGGTATGAGGCGCTGCGCTTGATAATGGGGCGTGACCAGGTGGATACGAGTTCGTTAGCGATGCGCTGTACATCAGACGTGACGCGTTTGCATTTGGTGTAAAACAACACAACCCGTCCCAGACCGGATTCTTTGAGCACGGCACTGTCGATAAATTCCATGCGTTTCAAAATGGGGAAAAAGTCACGCTGGATATTAAGGGCCGGTAGAGAGCGGTCTGGGAGCGGCTCCAGCCAGCGACGGACACCTTCCAAAAGATTGTTGTCCATTATAGACTGTGAGAGTGATTGGGGGATATTATTAGCGCTCGGGTGAAACAAAAAAGGATAGCTGCGCACTTGCGAAGGACCTCCATTACTTGAGGAAGGAGTTTCAATTTGTTGGTTGCGGGGAGCTTATCGCGGTAGCTTGTCGTCATCAG
>NW_024540135.1:0-15633 GCF_016647785.1 Suillus fuscotomentosus
TCTCATGGGTCCTGCTAGCTCAATGTCAGAAATTCCCATAGGTGCCTTGCAAGGCTTCTAAATTGAGATGTCATTTGACCGTATTGCATCCATGATGGAAGACCTTTCCAAGGAAGCGTGACCTATTGAAAGCGTATTGAAAGCGAAGTGACCTATTCATAGCGTATTGGAAGGAAAGTGACCTTCTTTTGGTAACTTGCCAGGGAAAACGACTGGGTCTTGCAAGCGGTGTAGAGAATCATGCCTCTCATGGCGCGATATGGTAGTTTTCACCAAGGAGTATACAGCACGAACTCATAGCATTACTCTGTGCGCTACCCGCAGCTATCTCTATATGAGGCGCAGCTTTCCCACGCAACGCGCGCCATGCGCGCACCATTCCCGCGCTTCACGATGTATACGCGCGCGCGCGTTCCCGCGCTTGCGCGCCCTATAGCGCCAGCCATCCAGATGCATCCATCCACTGTCCACCAAGCTCCCTAGTATGTATATTTCCATTTCCTTTATTAGCATAGTTCCACCTTTATTTTTATCATAGTTTCTCACTCATATATATTTTTACATACCTACTCGGTAGCGCTTCGGCTCCGCATGAGCGCGCTTAGGCGCGCTATATAAGCGCTAGCAGTACATACTACACTGGACCTACTTTTTCCTACTTTTCACTTACTAGTTACTACCCACTTACTACTAGCAGAATATAGTAGAAAGCTATTCCTTTACATTTTGCACTCTTATATCTCTTATCTTGCTTTATATCACTACTTAAGCTTAGTTTCTCATTTCCGCATACGCGCGCGCGCTTTCCCGTGCTTCGCGCTAATACGCGCGCGCGTTCCCGCGCCTTTGTACCTTGCGCGCACCTGCGCTTTCTCGCGCTTCGCTTAAGCGCACACTTCTAGATCCTTGCTGCACTCACTTCCCCTATAGGGTCGAACGCACTTGCTTCTCAAGTAACGCAGACTAGGCAGCGCGCGACCTTACAACTTTTACAGATACAGTCAGGAGCTTCTTTTGTTCCTCATTGTATTGTTGTTTCTACAGCGGCTTACACTATCAAGGTCAGATTTCAATCGCATACCACTTATGTTCCATCCATCGATGATCTCTTCCTGAACAATACCTTTGCTTGTTTCATCTGTCTGTGCTGTTTCTATATACCATAAATGGCTCCCCAAAGATCCACAGGAGGGCACAAATATACCTGCTCTTCAGCATCATCTCTCAAGGTTGCTTGTCAGTATTGTAATGAACTGTATACATCCCGAGGCCTCAAATCACACGAGAAAAGCTGCTTGCGACAGAAGGAGAAGAAGAAAGAGGATAGAGAGTTTTCACAGGCCGCAGCCAGGTCAATTTTGAAGGAAGGAAAACATAGTATGTTTCAATGTTGTCTAAATTACCTTCAATCACTGATTATATTCAAAATCATCAACTTTGATTCATCAGAACATCGCAGCAATAAAGGGCGCACTCATGAGGCTGCCCGGGATACCACGCTAGTCATTCAAGAGGCTGGTGTCACGAGTTCCAAATACAAACCATTATTCGTTCCTTAATTCTAAGTCCTTTAAGCGCCCAGTCACATTGTCTGTTCCTAAGAATATGTTTACTGTTGAAGAAGTTCCTATTATTGTGTCTATTGTAGAATTACCAGAGTCACGTGATCTATCGGACAATGCTGAAGATGTTGACGTCATGCCACGCGACACTCTTGGAATGTTCCAGAGTCTTACTGCGGCTGTGACACATGTTATGACATCATAGTTATATATAGAATCATACAATACCTTTAATTATTCTGATTGGTTAGTTAGCTCATACTCAGTTTCAATCTCAGTTTCAATATGTGTATATAGATAGTTCATCGTAGTTAGTAGTTCTTTAGTTCAAACCTCTTGTATCTCCAAGTGAGCAATACCAAGACGTACCTGCTGCCTACCTCCTCTGTGTGATTATTCTGTTGTTTGAGTCCTAGTCTCTGCCCAGCGTTAATTCATTATTGGGTTGTGACAGCTGGTTCAGCAGCTGATTCTCCATCTGCAGCAGATTCACATTACCATTATGATGACGCAGGCCTTGAAGGCCTCGATGATGTGCAGAGTATCGGGGGAGATGCGCGGCTACATATGTATTATTCTTTCTGTTTTGTTTTGACTAATATCTAAACATGATCCAGGTTCTGATTCTGATATCAGCATGGGTAGTAATATTCCCGCTCCAATTTCGGCAGCCACAGCAACTACCTTAGATCGTCTCGACACATTCAAGACTGAATATCACCCTCACAGTGGTCGTGCTCCGATCGTCGAGAGCTTTTCCGTTTATGGGACCAATAAGCCAGAGACGACACAATCACCCATCATCGATGACAAGCCATGGCAACCTTTCAGCTGTCGTGCAGACTTCGAGTTTGCTGAACTTTCCCACCGAGCTGCCTTGAGCAAAGACCAAACTAATGAACTACTCAAGTTCATCTGGAGAGTTGCGGATGGTCGCACAAAGTTTACTTTCAAAACTCAATGACATGTCAGCTGCATGGACGAGGGCATCCAGCCAACTGACTCCTGTAAGAGCGATAGCATAATGTCACACCTGCATATATATATGACCATGTTGTAACAGTTCGAAAGACATGTTGTACCTGTTGAGTATAAGAAGGAAAACATTGAGTATAAAGTATATTCACGACCACTATGGGACTGGGCATTGGACCTCTTGGATAACCCCTTGCTAGCACCGCAGTTTGTTTGGGATGCCCAGTGACTGTACAAACATGACGGAACCAATTTTGAACGCTTCTTCCATGAGCCATGGACAGGAGATCGCTGGTGGAACTTACAAGTGAGCTTTTCATTTTCTTATGATGGACGTTGTGACTAATTAAAGTGTATGGCAATCAAGACATCTTTACCCCATAATGGTGCGCCATTCGCATTTATACTGTATGCTGACAAAACGCACCTTTCGTCGGCCGGTACTGTCAAGGCATATCCAGTAATCGCACGCTGCAGGAATCTACCTGTTGAAATCAGGAATGTTGATGGTCCTGGAGGAGGACACTTAGTGGGTTGGTTACCAATAGTAAGTCCTTGCGATACTTGAAGACGTCAATTCACACTTAATCATTTCGCCCTTGTGGCAGGTTCCTGCAGACTCAGACGAGGATGGCAAGCTGTCCTATACGAATTTAAAGAAGGTCGTATGGCACAAATCGTTCAAGATTCTCCTCAAAACCCTCAGTCTCATCTCCAAAACTGGCTTCGTGCACCAATGCTATGATGGAATTCTACGCTGGTTATTTCCACTAATACTGATTTTATCTGCCGATTACAAAGAGCAGTACGTGATTAATAGATTCACATTGTTTCTGTTACAGTGGCTCAAAAAAGTGTCCCAATGTTTGTAGCTTTTCACGTAATTGCTATATCATGAGTCAAGACGTGGAAATATGACTAAGCTATAGGAAGATGTCGGAAAGGTCTGCTTCTCAGCTTCATTTCGGTTCCCTATACCGTGGGAAAGTAATGACATTATGTGAAGATATGAGTATTTTAATTTGATGACTCATTGGGACACTTTTTTGACTTTGAGTTTAACTAATGTAATTTCTATAATTCTAGTACTGTGTGTGACCTCCTTCTGCCCCAATCACTTCTGCCACTCTTCTAGACATATTGTCTATCAATTTTGGGTATTCCTCTTTGGTGATTCCATCATACTCTGCTGTAACACTGTCTCATAGTTGGAATAACCCCTATGGTGAATCTTGATATGCTATAAGTAATTTCTTGAGTGATTCTCAGAGGTATTCAATAGGGTTGATGTCTTGGGTCTATGTTGAACATGATAGAATAGTAATATTATGGTCTTTAAGTTATTTGGTAGCCAATCTAGAAGGTTGCTCTATAAGACTTAAGATCTCTTAATCACTATATTCTAATTTAAAAGGCTGCTGATGTTAATAAAGTGACTAAATTGATTGTTTCCATCATTCCTATGACTATCTCTACTCAAATAGTCAGACAGACTCTCAAGACAGCCCATTTTAAAGCTATAATCAAGAAAAACAGATTCTTCTGTCTCCAACCTATAAAAAGAAAAGACAAGATGCTACTTTCAAGTACAAATATTAGACTGCTGATAGCCGAAAGAGGTTTATCTAGTTAGATATGGTCAAAATCAATAGGATGAGATCATATGGCAAGGAATTTGTATTAAAATAGATAGGACAATCATTAAGATAAAGAAAAGTTAAATAAACACCTTAAGTTTCAAGATGAAAACTTGATGGTATAGGACTATATGAGATAAAATGGAATGGGAATTTTCTATGAAGCAAAGGGGAGTATGAATACAGAGTAGTAAATACTCATTTGACAGGAATGTCTGCTAAGAAGCATGCAGGAGTTATAAGTTAATGAAGAAGATACTGTTTTGTGATAAGACAATGACCCTAAGTATACCTCTAAATCAGCCACCAATAGCCTGCAGACCATGATATTACTATTCTATCATGTTCAACATAGACCCAAGACATCAACCCTATTGAATACCTCTGAGAATCACTCAAGAAATTACTTATAGCATATCAAGATTCACCATAGGGGTTATTCCAACTATGAGACAGTGTTACAGCAGAGTATGATGGAATCACCAAAGAGGAATACCCAAAATTGATAGACAATATGTCTAGAAGAGTGGCAGAAGTGATTGGGGCAGAAGGAGGTCACACACAGTACTAGAATTATAGAAATTACATTAGTTAAACTCAAAGTCAAAAAAGTGTCCCAATGAGTCATCAAATTAAAATACTCATATCTTCACATAATGTCATTACTTTCCCACGGTATAGGGAACCGAAATGAAGCTGAGAAGCAGACCTTTCCGACATCTTCCTATAGCTTAGTCATATTTCCACGTCTTGACTCATGATATAGCAATTACGTGAAAAGCTACAAACATTGGGACACTTTTTTGAGCCACTGTACTTATGTTATCAGGTGTGTGATGGCCCTGATACGAGGGTTCAACTCTGCATGTCCCTGCCCTATTTGCCTTGTCCTGAAGGACAAGCTCACCAACCATTCTACGATATACCCTACCTGCATCATTGATGATGCACAATCTTGTGTCCGATTGTGGAACATGGACCATACCACTGGTGAGGTGGCACTAAAAAAGCAGAGTCTAAGGCCTGTCGATGTGAGTGATTCATTCAACTTTCTCGCTCTCGAATCTAAATGGTCTCATAACCGTCAGAACTCTTTATGGATTGTCGAATGGTCCAGCCCGCATGACGCACTCTCGCAAGATCCCTTGCACGCTTATGACAGTGGTTTGTTTGGCGATCACATGTTCGAGGAAGTCAAGGACCACCTGAAAACACTGGGACGTACTGCTGAGAAGACGACTGATGACCAGTGAGTCTCTTTACATCCTCATTTTGCCCTTGTCTTGTAGTTTGTTCATTCTATAGGTTTGCTGCATTTCCAAGATGGCGGAACCTAAACCACTTCGACCACGTTACAAACATAAGTTTTTCCGATGGCAACAAGTACCTGGATATATCTAAGGTACGTTTTCAAGCACTATATCAAATGTAAGCTATGACTGACATATTTCTCGTTTTGATAGCAAATATTGTATACAACACAGAATGTGCTCACCTGCAAAGATGACGAAGCTGGTTATGCGCTTCTAAAGTGCATAGCCAGCTATCTTCATGCCTACATGTATATAACATTTGACATTCACACAGAAAGCACTATTACAGCTGGGGAGGCCGAGATTCTCGTTTTCCAGAAGTGCTTAGATGTAAGTCCTAGTATCTAGACCAACTTATGCGCTACTTGACACTAATACTTCAAACAGGAATATATCAAAATTCTTGGTGATGAAGCGACAAAAAACTGGAATTTTCCGAAGGTGCACTCAATGAGGCACATATTTTCTGACATTAGGGCAAAAGGAGCTGCACGAAACTTTAGTATGCAGCCAAATGAGAAGCATCATGGGCCTATCAAGAGGGCCTATAAACTGCAAACAAATGGCAAAGATATCGCAAACCAAGTACGTTTGATCACACTTCACATTAATTGACTTGTTGACAACCCCTGCTATCTAGATACTCAGGGTTGACCACACAACCTTCGTCTCTGTAGTCCTCCGCAACCGCATCAATCATTTCGATGATGAACGACGCAAGGCCATACTTTCAGAGAGAGAGCTTGAGACAGAGGACCTGGATGATCAGTCTTTTGGTGGACATATTCACCTTGGCGCTCCTCAGTCCGCAATAACCTTTGCACAGCTTGAAAATGACAATGTGTCCAACCGTGCCTTTGGGCAGTTCCACAAAAAGCTCTTGACCTTCCTTAATCACGCTCTACCTGCATATAATATACCATTACCTGATGGCAAAACATGGCTGACGCTTTCAGCACAAGATATGGTTAGTAGTTCCATATTTCACTCCCACAAATCGCCGTTTTTCACAAACATGTCTCCAGGTTCAAGAACACCAATATCTCAAAGTGAATTACGAGTCTGTTGTGGACTGGAAGCTTACTACCGACCACCTGCGCTGCAACCCAAGCTTTCATGGCCGTGAACAATGTGACTGTGCCCTTGTTCGCACCCAGGACAAAGATGGAAATAATAAGAACATTTTTGTTCGCATTTTATTCATGTTCAAGCAATCAATCGGCAGTCAAACATTGGATCTCACCCTAGTTCAACCTATGGATGCTCCGACGGACCCACAACATGCTGTAGATCGAGATTTGCGACTGAGACGTCTTCATGCCCGACCACTCACTTCGACGGAGTTTATCATGCTTCACTCAGTTATTCGTGGTGCATTACTTGTTCCAGACTTCGCTAGTACAAGGGGAGACTTTTTTCTCGTTGATTATGTGGACTCCGACATGTTCCTTCATACGCAGAGATATATGTTTTAATGGTATGTCCAACATTTACATTTATGACTATTGCAATAACAACTATACCCTAGAACTCTACCATTGTGCCTCAAATTCTGTTTTTTATTCGCCTCCGCAACTCATATATTCACCAAACTCCAATTGTATTACCATGTTCGACGTAATAAGAATGCCCTGTCGACGTCGCATGCTTTGTATTACATGGTGCGTCCCCATTGAGTAGTAGGTCCATTCTAATGCCACAGCTAATATCACTCGTGTTCAGGTTTTGTACATATTGCAACATGCGGTACCCTCAAGGCCTGAATGTTTGTATCAGCAGTAAGCGAATTTTGACTGATATAAACACGATGTATTACTGACGCTAATAATCCTAGTCTCCCACCTCTATTCCGTGTTCAACTTGAAGTCATCTGCCATCATGCCATCAGCACACTGTCGCGCAGCAACTATAGAGTCGAGCTTGGGCACTGATCAAGAGTTCTCGTCGGAATCGGATTCAGACGACTCAGATGCAGAGCTCATCCAGGTCCGCACTGCGCTTGCTCCTGCACCTCCAGATGCGACATCTCAAGAGCTGCGCAAGGTAAGTCATTGTATTGCTAGAAAGTTCACATTTCTTATTACAGATCATTACTACTAGGCCCTCGAGATCTCGCAGAGACTATTGCTCAACTTGCGTGGTAAATGCCATGAGGCTATAAAGAAGAATGCGCTCCTTGAGGCTGCAGTACCTAAAGACCACAAGTGTCGTAACCTTACTTCAAATGATCTTGCGATGGCGGCCAAGAAAGACACCATACGAGCTCTTGGGAAAAAATACTCAATAACCCACTGCCTTTGGATCAACATCGAACTTTTCCCGCTGTCAGCTCGCACCTGTCCAGACATCGACCTCAATAGCAAGGAGTGTTGGCATACAGGAGTCTTGATGGAGGATGGTGTGAGGGCCGAGCTCTTCAAGTTCATTCCTGAAGAAGAACGTGAATTGATGAGCTATCAAAACTTCGGATCTCAGGTATGCCTATCTATTGGTACATTCCAATCGTTTAATGACAATCAATGCAATAGTTTGGTAGGGGCATCAGCAACACTTGTTCCGAAATGGCATCCGATGTCAAGTCATGCGCAAGTGCAATCTTTGGTCTCAACGCGAGCATCTTCATATGAGGCTGGAAATGAAATGAAGACCCTAACTGTCACCCTCTTCTACTGAGCCCCCATGGAGAGTACACAAAGTTCGTGCCTGTGCTTTTTCCTAGACCTGATAATCCAGTACCACATCAGTTGTTGAAAACTGCAAAGCTCATGCAGGTACATCTCTTTTTGCTCAATATTTCAATATGGGCTAACACACTCATATATGATTATAGGTCTTGAAAGTATCGCTCTTCGGCAAGTCGTCATTGGCACCTACAGGCGCTGCATCTTCTAGGACAAAAGCCAAGATCTGGAAATTGCGAGCTATAACGCCAGGTATGATTGCTGCTGCTGCTGTCGTGGTGAGTCCAAATCAGTTTTGTGTGGTTGTTAGAGTCACAACTTATTCTCATACAAGGCAATATTCCTACTCTCTGGTGATGCAGAACTCACTGAAATTGGTGACACTATGAAGATTCCATACCGCGAATACCACAACTTCTACCGTCAGCGTTTACTGACTGGAGGTGCCTGGGCGCACCAGGTCATCACATTCTTCAATGATGCTCTTTTCTCAGGAACTTCGTCTTATGTTCCCCCCTCTACTACTCTCAATGATGACGGACTGGGTCACACATGGGAAGAAGACTTCGATCGCGCAATAGAAGACAAATTAGCAGAACCAGTTGTTGATGATGGGACACCACCAATCCCGCCACAGCACGCTAATGATAATACTAATAGCGGTAGTGTCCAAGTCAATGAGCTACTACCTGTGTCTCACTATACTTCAGCTCCCTCAATTCTGGCTCCCTCAATTTCGGCTCCCCCTCCAGCTGTTGCAGCTCCCCCTGTAGTAACAGCTCCTCCTGTCATCAATATGGCTCGAAGTTCAGAATCTATCTCCACTGCAATGGAAGAGCTCAATCTTAGGCACAAGGATCCTGCTGAATCTGAGCTTCCTGCTCCAACTAAAGCATGCGCGGTGTAGAGAATTATGCCTCTCATGGCGTGATATGGTGCTTTACACTAGGAAGTACATAGCACGAACTTGTAGCGTCACTCTGTGCACTACCCACAGCTATCTCTATATGACGCGCAGCTTTCCCGCGCAACGCGCGCCATGCGCGCACCATTCCCGCGCTTCGCGATGTATACGCGCGCGTGCGTTCCCGCGCTTGCGCGCCCTATGGCGCCAGCCATCCAGAAGCATCCATCCACTGTCCACCAAGCTCCCTAGTGCGTATATTTCCATTTCCTTTATTAGCATAGTTCCACCTTTATTTTTATCATGCATTCTCACTCATATATATATTTACATACCTACTCGGTAGCGCTTCGGCTCCGCTTGACCGCGCTTAGGCGCGCTATATAAGCGCCAGCAGTACATACTATTACTAACCTACTTTTCCTACTTTTCACTTACTAGTTACTACCCACTTACTACTTAGCAGAATATAGTAGAAAGCTATTCCTTTACATTTTGCACTCTTATATCTCTTATCTTGCTTTATATCACTACTTAAGCTTAGTTTCTCATTTCCGCATACGCGCGCGCACTTTCCCGCGCTTCGCGCTAATACGCGCGCGCGTTCCCGCACCTTTGTACCTTGCGCGCTCCTGCGCTTTCTCGCGCTTCGCTTAAGCGCACACTTCTAGATCCTTGCTGCACTCACTTCCCCTATAGGGTCGAACGCACTTGCTTCTCAAGTAACGCAGACTAGGCAGCGCGCGACCTTACAACTTTTACAGATACAGTCAGGAGCTTCTTTTGTTCCTCATTGTATTGTTGTTTCTACAGCGGTACCGAAGGCACGGCGCAAAGGCAAGACAACTGCGGAGGGTGAAGATGTTGTTGTAAGGCGGTCAGGCCGGAAGGGCAAATGAGGTGTCCTCGCTGCTCTATCATTGAAATTAGCTTGCATTAGTATAGACTTTCTATTGAAATACATGCTTTTGTCGACTGTGTATGGACTTCAAATGACTTGACGTGATTTCAACGAACTTCCATTAATGGATATATTAATACAAGGCCAAACAAATGTTGAAGTTTGTCTTCGCTTAGGCTTGCAACACTTCGCTTCAACCACAATCATCTCTTGTTTGTCTTAGAATTCCATCTTCAGAATCTCTCTAGCTTCTCTTCAATTTAATAAAACTCCTCAGTGGTAGCAACACCCTGGCCATCGATTATCATACATGCTGAACCTTCTCTTCGAACTCCTCAGTGGCGGCACTTGGGCCAGTGTGAATCTGACACTCTCTGAACTCCCAACAATCAGCATGACGTCTGAACCTGACATCGAGGTGCATTTGAATTGTCGAACTCTTCAGCCAAACTTAGTACTGACATTATGTATATTGATAGCTTACCTCATTGACCCATCAACAAAGCAAGGAGCGACTGTTTACCGTCAGATGTCTCTCATCTGCATCCTCTGCCACTGCCACTCCTGTTTCCTTGAAGAAATGGCACCAGGATGACCAGGGAGTCCTATCAATTGCCAGTATCGATTCCGTTTATGTACTTACTGTCAGATGTATCTCATCTGCATCCTCTGCCACTGCCACTCCCATTTCCTCGAACAAACGGTGTTACGCACTCAAATAGATCTGTTGTACGGAGCCCTAAGAGGGGCGTCGTCCGCTAATGTTCGTGACGTAACCGGAAGGGTCCGGTATAGCGACTGAGACTGGTGACGACAAGTCGGCAGATATCAGAGATGCGCGTGTCACGTGACTTCTAAGATGGATGTCTTCAAAGTTACTGACGTTCTCAAGGTAAGGACAGTCTTGTCCAAACGATGAGTAGTCGATCGAGGTAGACTTTAGGCGCGATGAGCACCTAAGAAAAGATACTAGAGACTGAAGCTGAGGGGGCTTCAGAGGGAAGTATGTTCCAGGGAAGATTGAGTAGATTCAAGTTAGGGAATCTAGTACAGGGTGACCAACTACTTATACTAAGTGGAAAGGGTTAAGGGCAAGGCTACCGTACTGTAGGTAAGGGCAAAGGGGAAACGGAAAGGGTATAGGTACGCTGGTAGCAGAGCCTGATTAGTGATGTGAGGTCGAATGCGGAATGAGACCGAGAAACGTTGGAACGAGCCAACGGTAAGTGATACAATGCGTAACACACATGAGTCAGAGGAAAGATAAGACAAGATAAGGAAAGCCACATTGGTGGCACGAGTCAGAACGAATCATAGCCCGAGGGCACGTGCGCACGTTGGTGCAACAGGAGGGGGACGAGGGACGGGAACGGTCCCGAGGATCCGGTCAATGGATAGTCGGTAGAGAAGTACGAGCCGGAGGCATACGAGGGCAAGGATGAAGGGGAAAAATGATAGGGGGGCTATGTAGCCGATGTTACTTGTAACAAACGGCACCAGGATGACCGGGGAGTCCTATCAATAGCCGGTATCAATTCCGTTTATGTACTTGATGCTGAAACAGTGCATATCACTCTCGCTGTGAATGCCTTGTCTCGTGTCAGTCTATTTGAGGTCAGCTTGTCTATCTATTCACATTTATTGTACTGATTCTTCTGCAGGATTTGCAAGCTTTTATTGACGGCAAACAGAGAAAGCAGACTCCTCAAGTCCTGACAGCGATCAACAGCAAACAGAGAAAGCAGACTCCTCAAGTCCTGACCGCGATCAATGGCAAACAGAGAAAGCAGACTCCTCAAGTTCTGACAGCGATCAACGGCAAACAGAGAAAGCAGACTCCTCAAGTCCTAACCGCGATCAATGTGGTTTTGACCTGGTGCAATGCCCCGGTGTAGAGACTTGTGCGTCTCAATGCCGAATATACGGCCTTTACCCATACATTCCTATATGTTACAGCTCTACTCCTAAGTACCAGTCTCGCGCGTGCCTTATCCGAACTCGCGCGCACTTAGGCGCACCTTACCTACGCACGCGCTATATGCGCGCCTCCTCATAGGTCTTCGCACTATCGTCCGTCCATCCGTCCCATGTCCTTACTGATTCGCTGGTGCATTATTTCTATCTTATCCATTGAACTAATAAAATCTTTGGTCCGACGTCCGCGCTACTTATAGAAAGTTTATTTAAACTTAGTTATAATTAGAGTTGATATGGTTACTCGGTTCGGGAGCGCGCTCAGAAGCGTGCCATCTCCATTCTTAAATAGAGAAGGGTTTCCTTTGGTTCTGGTACTGACTTTCCCCTTATCTTTGTGTACTGGAAAGTGTATAGATCACCTCCTCACTTGTTATAAGATCTTATTCTCCTGTCAATCATCCATCTGGGCATTCACTCCTCAATAGGACCTTTCCCTTAACGCTCAAGGCGTGCCTTCGCTTCGCGCGCGCGCATTCTCGAACCTCCCGCTCACGCGCGTCTTTGCCTCGCGTACGCGCGCCTTCGCGCGCGTTATCTTCTCGCGCCTGTTAGCACCCGCCTAGCTCATAGAGTTTCCCTCCACTTTATTTCGAGGAACTTCTCTCAGTGGTTGTCCCTTGGGTCGAGTCGTTGTCTCGTATCCCGGTCTTGCTGTTGAGCACCCTTTTGTTTTAAGTGTTTTCACGTCTAGTCAAGATTCCTCATCTACACCGGTAGAAGGTACGAAATATCAGAAAATCGGTATTTAGCAATTTGTACAATTTTTAAATTCAAATCGCTACCTTAAAAGAATCAGACAGTCCTTACAAGTTCTCGAAACGCTTGGAATGATATCATGTGACTTGCAATGACCTTCCAATGAGGGGTGTTTTTAGTTGTTTTCAAAATCGTGACCTTGCGTTGGAATGGTCTTGGGACCGTCTTGGAAGAATATCTGTATCGCTTGCAAGCAGCTTCCGATTGTCAGGATTGTTTTTTCGGTCTTGACATCCCAGACTCTTGCTGTCTTGTCCAAGGATCCGCTCAGCACTCGCTTACCGTCCGCACTCCAACACACTGAATACACATTGTCAGTGTGCCCTGACAATTTTGCGACGACCTTTGCCGTCTCGACATCCCACAACTTCACTTTCCCATCCCGCATTACTTTCCCACTCCCGCTGACAATAATCTTGCCGTTTGGAGACAATGCTATGCTGTACATCCTTGTTAGCTCATCCTTCTCGTCCTCCTCATCTCGCCAGTCCTCGCCTATCTGTGCGCCGCTCTCCAAGTCCCATAGTCGTAGTAAATTATTCCACGAACATGTCACGATTCGTCGTCCCCCGGGCAGGTGCACAACACCTGTTATATCATAGGGCACTCGTATCGTCTGACGGGGTGTGACTTCTGGCATCTTTTGCTTCTTATTCGTCGGGAAAGACATGGTCGGCGCGAGGGACGTCACGAGTATAGCGGATATATGCGAGAGAAGCCCTCAGGATCTTTGAACTAAAACGAGTTGTCTGGCGACGGAAAATATTCCTGGTGAGTCAACCTGCCTATCTTTTTTAACTTTAGCTCTCGCTGATATAAACTAAAAAGCCATCGCTCACCAGACACCCTGCTTATATGAATCCGGTCCTCCAACTTCGGCACTGTGTATTTCAGTTGCGTATTGGAAAATGCACGGAGATATTGGTGAGTATCCAAAGTCGCTGGTAAGCAGGTGGATATGTTGCAGAAGACCCTAGAGTATCACTGACGAGGAGCACTGTTTAGAGTGTTCAAATCACGAGCCAACAGTGGGCGTTTGGATTGGAGTTGAGGCACTGCTCGTTGAAGCATGTTTTATGGTACGTTCCATGTGTCATCCTGTGTCCGCATCACGGCTCAATTGCTGTATAGACGGAGCGCTCAGATCTGCAACTAGCGCCAGGTGCATCTGATGGACTACTTCGGTGGCGGTGAGAAAATCTGATGGCGAACATCTCTCTCCATCTCACATGTTTCTAGAAGCCTATTTCGAACCCAATGCCGCCCAACCTTCAGCATGCCGTTACTAGCTGTCGTATTCTGAAATCTGCCAGGTCTTGCTGTAACCCTCCCGGAATCTTGACTGGTCAGCGGACTTATGACCGTATCGCAGCTACTATCAAGAAGCAGAATAAGAGGAAGGCGAAGAGGAACAGGATGAGGAGTACTAAACCCATATCCACCTTTATTTGCTAACCCGCTTTTGTCATATACTCTGGGGTCACTATGGATATCATGACGATATAGTGTGATGCACGCAGATATGACAGTTCATCAAGAGAGCTCTTGCAGTCCAAAACTCGTGCGCGGTGTGACCATGGGCGAGTGCTGATACCTACAATGGCGACATTCAAGCGTGTCTTCGTGGTCTGGTGGGTGGTGCTCCGCTCAACCTCGAGATCGATTGTGAGGCTCGAAATGTATCAATTAGTAATGTGCATCTTGTATCTGTCGATCTGATGTTGGGTTTTAGACAGTGTCAAGCCTCGACCTCACCTCGTCAAGTCTGATGCAGCCTCTGTATCACCATGTCAAGCACCAACCGTGCCATATCAAGCCCACTCGGGCTGGGTTAGCACCGCCTACACCACGACAAGCTGTGCAAGGATTCCTCGACCTCGGACTCTGCAAATGTTCAAAAGACGAGATTCTCTGGTCAGCTCAGTCTTTTTCCCTCATGGAGTTGGACATTTGCTAGGGATGGGTGCGCACGATGTCTCGAGTGCAAGTAAACCACCATACCACGACTATTCCACAAGACGAAGTCGGGAACCCCAGTTTTTGCATGTACTTGCGGCTCCAGATGCCATTCGCAGGAGGCATGGTTCAACTAGTAGGTTCGAATCTTGCACGGATCATTCACCTCTTTACTTAGATAAACTGCTGAGCCAGGAATCTACTTCCATGAACATCTGCTCAAAGCTGTGGAGGAGTCTGAATATGTGAACCACCACTCGTTGAAGGAGTGCCAGGACGGCGTATCAATCGCTTGATATAAGTGCAAGAACCTCACCAAGGTTAGGAGTGACGTTGAATAGCTCAGGGAGTCTGTATGCTCTGGGGAGATTTGGATGTAGAAAATCGTTTGTAAGGTATCTGCTGTGAATAATGGTCTCGATGAAAATCGGTGGAATGCACTAATGTTGGATGTTCAACAGGAATTAGAGTGCATGTGGTCGAGTCTCACGATGAGGAAACAAGATTGGCAGAAGATGTGACGGGTAAAATGACTGTACGTATGCTTCTCCTGTATTAATGACCATTGGCGTGTGACATTGAACATTGAAGTGTTGAGCAGCAAACGTACAGCCGAGTTCGTACTATGAATCAAGCCGCCGACAGACGCCAAATAGGTGCAAAAACATTTTCTGCTTCCGAGGCAACACCACGCACAGTTTACAGACTACCTAGTTGTAAATGAGCCGGAACGATCGGTCTATAACCCAGGGCCTCAAGTGCGAAACGTGAATGTTATTGGCCGCTAGTACAAGCCACATCACTAGGCACAAGATGGCGAACCACACCGGAGATGCAATTGAGATGGCGATAACATCAGCGGTGCGGAAAATCAGGACGGACAATGCTGCAGCAAAGAACACCATTCTGCTAAAGATTGAGCCACTGACCCGTATAATGTAAGAAGACACATACGCCCAAATCAGAAGTGC
>NW_024540136.1:0-15551 GCF_016647785.1 Suillus fuscotomentosus
GGATTTCTCCGAAAGGGGCAGCAATTCAGCCCCCCCTACACAGGAACTCAAAGATCGATCGGGGATTCAACCACGAGCTTACCGGATCACTGCTTTGTCCTGCTGGGTTGGACTGGAAGGACGCAGAGTATGTTTTCGTTTTCTTTTTTCTAGCATCGGTAGTCCTGACAACGTTTTTTGCGCTTGATTCTCAACAGAACGAGAGAGAACCTCCGAAGTGGCGAAATGTTAGTCTGTGGGGACCAATGGCCCATTTTCTTATATGCCCACCATACGTTTGATGCGGATGACCCATGGTGCGGTCTTCTTAGGAGCCGCTTGTTGGTATGTGTGAGTAGGCAAATGTATTTTTACATAGTTCACTACTGATTGCTTGCATGTCAGGCCTACAAGTATGTCTTTACGTCTCCAAGTTCGGTCGACAAAGAACCGAAAGCCACGCGGTCCGGGAATGCTCGCCTTCATGGCATGAATTCCGTCACCATCGCGTCCATAGCTTACGTTGCAACTCAGGTTCGTCGACGCATGTCTTTCTCGTTGAATAGCTGATAGCTGACATACATGCAACCGAAGGTCCGATTTGCTATAAGTTCTTCTTCGGTGTTCTCAAGGACCGACACAACGACCGACTCAGAAACATTTTATCATAGCCTCCTCGACCTCTTCGAAGATCCTGAGGAATCTAAGGAGGTTGATGACCTACTCACTTGGTGGAATCGGTATTTTTTATTACTCTTCGTTATATCACTGAGGCTCATGCATTGTTATGTGCCAGCCAAGTGTTTCCCACTTCCTCTGCCGCTAAACGACCTATCAGCGCCAACAGTGCCTTATCGAAAATACGGCTCAAACGTCTTGCGATCAAACAAACTACAGATTCAAACTTAATTTCATCGTAGTCTTTCTAGAAACATGTTTTCGTATAATAAATTACAACTAATATAAGCATAAGCATGTTGTCGTCAACTAGAGCACTCGAGTGACCAGAAGATAGACCTACAGCCAATAATGATCTGAAATAAGCCGAGATGAATTGTAATAGCCCTACCTCTGCAACAAGCTAGCGGATGGTACCACGTCGTCATCGTCCCGCACTCTTGTAACGAACGCAGCTCGGTCCAGAACAAACTAACGTCGCAAGGCCTTATATAGCGTCAGAGTTTATCAAGACTTCGTGGAGAATAGACTGACTAACCCACCTTACACTTAATGACCATACCTTGGCAGTGAGCTGGCAGATAGTATCGCATCGTCATCGCCCCGCATCCTTGCACCAAAGGGAACTCGAACCAGAACACACTAACGTCACAAGACCTTATCTAGTACCAGAGATTATCAAGAGTTTGTAGAGAACAGAATGACAGACTCACCTTGGACCTAACGACCATATCTCAGCAGTAAGCTGGCGGATGGTATCGCGTCGTCATCGCCCCGCATCCTTGCACCGAAGGGAGCTCGATCCAGAACACGCTAATGTCGCAAGACCTTATCTAGCGCCAGAGTGCATCAACAGTTTGTGGAGAATGGACTGACTGACTCACCTTGCACCTAACGACCATATCTCAGCAGTGAGCTGGCAGATGATACCGCATCGTCATCGCCCCGCATCCATGTACTGAAGGGAACTCGGTCCAGAACACGCTAACGTCACAAGACCTTATCTACTGCCAGAGTTTATTAAGATTTTGTGGAGAATGGAATGACTGACTCACCTTGCACCTCACGACCATACCTTAGCAGTAAGCTGGCGGATAGTACCGCATCGTCATCGTTCCGCATCCTTGTACCAAAGGGAACTCAGTCCAAAACAAACTAACGTTGCAAGACTTTACCTAACGCCAACGTCAAGGGAGGATTTGTCGAAGTTCCATTGAAAAGCATAGGTTGCCGGTGATAAGCGGATTGAAACTGCATTATAATCGCTTTACACATTTGGGCCGTTGGCAGCTTTGATCCAAAGCAGTCCGGCCATATAAAAAATTATCTGATGTTAGCATTCATCTAGAGATTGCGCAACAGCCAAAGGTCACATACCACGACCAGGGCATGGCAGAATGATAGTGTATCACCGCTAGTGCTCAACTAGGTGACTGTGGTGACTTTGGGCAACTTAATAATTCATTCTCACGGCTGGTGGGTATTGCAATCTGTTGACAAAATGGCAGATAATTGCAACGAGACTGCACAAATGTGCATTTGGTGGTTTCTATCCAACGTAGTCCGGGTATTCAAAGCTCTGTCATTTGAAGTACAATTGTGATATATATTGTACGAATTTTACTTTAAATAAACCTTTCTAACACTTTACCATTTTCGCGTCGCTTTCCTGATGTGGCCGCATATAGTATTTACATAGAGGCTACTATGTATCTATATGTAGACCTGTATGACGTAATAATAATCTTTGAATTCTGCTCCCGTTGCAAACCATCAGATCCGTTCTTTCGTGCCCGTTCGTACCAATGCCCCCAACACCCGTCGAAGTCCTGCGCGCCTCAGTCGAGGCTCATAATGATACCTTCGAGGCTTTACTAAACTTGATACCTGCCAAATACTACCTGCCGAAAGATGATCATGATGCAGACGACAATGTGTGTTATTTAAATTTTCAGTCGTTCATTGATGAATCTGAATCGCGTCGTGCGCATCGGACAGGTTCCGTCCAAGTATCAAAAACACAGCAAAAACAAGAAAGCACCCAAACAAGCTGCGAAGGAGGCATCAAAAAAGGCTCGTAGGGATAAGGTCTGCCACTATCATCACTGCCTGATGTTCCCTTTTGAGTCTGAGTTCTTATTTTCCTAGCTGGACCCAGCCAATCAAAAGTCAGTCATCGACCTTCAGAACGAAGCTGCTCTTGAGCTAGAAAAAAACAACTCGAAAGTCAAAGGGAAGCGGAAAGCTGCGATACTCGGGTCTGATTCTGATGCCGACGACGACGTTATGCAAGTGGATGATGTGGATCTCAGTGATACCGTTATGGCCGCCCCACTTGACTCTATAGTGCCCATGGCTAAACCAGAGAGTATCGCTGCTCTCCGAGATAAATTACATTTGCGCATGGCAGCTCTCCGACGTGGTGGACAAGGTGGTGGAGAGCCGGGAGATAAAGACGAGCTTTTGGAAGAAAGGAGAAAGCAACGCGCCGCGCTTCGTGAAAAAAGACGAAAAGAGACAAAAGAGAGGCGCAAGGCAGAGGCTGAAGGCAAAAAAGGAAGCAAGAAGGAAGTGACGAAGGGTCTTCCTGTCAAGGTATTTTCGCACCTTGCGAGGTTTGAGCTCGAGTTCATCCCTGTGTGCTCGAAAAACAGAATCAGCTACTTGTTCCGGACTTGCCAGTCGCTTCGAAAGGAACTGCAGCATCTCGCCCTATCGACGGTCCATTGACTAATGTATCTTTTTCTGTGGTGGCCGGGAGTTCGAGCAAAAAGGCTGCATCACTCAAGACGTCTTCTAATCCTAATCAAGCTCTGTCGCAGCTCGCTGCGCGGAAGGAAAAATTGGATTCGATGCCGGAGGACAAACGCAAGGCTATAGAAGATAAGAGTCGTTGGGCAAAAGCGGAGGCGCGTGTCGAAGGTGTCAAGGTCAAGGATGACGAAGGGCGCCTGAAGAAGGCAGTAAAACGGAAAGAAAAGGAGAAAGTGAAGAGCAAGAAGTCCTGGTAAGCTGTTGATGATCACTTGGTTTTTTATTGATACTTATATTGTTGCAGGGAGGAGAGGAAAGACCAGCTCGCAGCTTCCATGGCTGCAAAACAGAAGAAACGATCAGATAACATCGCGATGCGAAATGAGCGACGAAGCGATAAAAGGAAGTCGTCGTCGTCAAAGGGGAAAACTAAAGCTCGACCTGGTTTTGAGGGCAAGGCTTTCCATAAGGGTAAAGGGAAAGCTACGGGCAAGCACAAGTAGCGCAGGTACTGTGGCCCTGATGTATGGTTAGGGATAACTTGTATCGATCTCATTTCAAGTGGGTCATACTTCAGTCAATGTGCTGGGATTCGGGGTGAATGGAGACATGATAAGGCTAGCTTAACTTCCACAGCAGTGCAGATTCTATTAATCGGCCGCCTCACGCCTTCAGGTGACACTGTTTGTCAATATTCTGTACAGACGAAAATATTTGGGTGACTAGGCCAATTGTCGGACTAACTGTGCCCCAGCGTTGTGAGTAGTACCTGCTAGTCCAGAAAGGCAGATCCATATTACAGTTCAAGTTGGCCAGTTCAATCAGAAGAGGGGACTCATCCCTGGCTCGGGCAATAGAGTACTGACTATCAAATTCAAAGAGGGGACGGTTATGACGTCTTCGAACCACGACAGTTTATATACTGCTTGCCTCTAGTCTCCTTTCTAGTCTTCTCCGACTTCTCAACAGCCATCTACACTCGCAGTCAACACTTATACACTACAAAACTCACAATGTCTAAACCTCTTACCATCGAGTTTTCTGGTACGTCGCCCTGGGTCATCAGTGGCAGTCGGTCTAATTCTTCCTAATTATACGTGCAGGGAAATGCATCATAGTCACTGGGGGTAACCGTGGAATTGGGCTTGGGTTTAGCCGCGCTCTCGCTAAGGCTGGTGCCCGAGTAGCAATCATCTACAAGTCGAGCTTAGCTACTTTGACGCTGTCAATTGCTAATTAATGTGTGGTTAGGAGTAACAAGGACGCCCCTAAAGTCGCTGAAGATCTTGAGAAGGAATTCAGCGTCAAAGTCAGGGTATGTAAACCAACCTCGCTGAAATGCCGTCTTCATGCAGACCCCTATCCTCCTGCACAGGCTTACAAGTGCGACGTCACCAATGCTAAGCAGACAGTTGAGATGTTTGAGTCCATCGACAAAGAGCTTGGCCCCGTCACAGGTCTTATTGCAGTGAGTAGATTTGTTTCCGCCAGATTGTCTTTTGACACGAGCGGTTTGATTATAGAATGCTGGTGTTTCTGTCGTAAAGCCTGCTCTTGAACTCACTACAGAGGACTTTAAGTACGTGTATAATGTTAATGTCTTGGGCGTATTCAACAGCGCTGTGGCTGCTGCAAAGTAAGCTCTTCCATGTATTTTGTGGAAGGCAAGACCTGACGAATATGGCAGACTTTGGAAAGGGAAAAAATTGGAGAACCTTTCCATTGTGATCACGTCCTCCATAAGCTCGCAGATCATTAACCAAGCTGCGACAAACGAACCCTTGACGCAGGTCTTTTACAACTCCTCCAAGGCCGCTGTCTCCAACCTTACCATGGGGTTGGCTGCTGAGTGGGCTAATCACAACATCAGAGTGAATTCAGTTGCTCCTGGATATGGTCAGTATTTCTTTCTATGGCTCGAGCACGACGTACTGAAAATATGTATTAGTGAAGACGGACCAAACTGATAATTTGCCCGACGAAGTCATTCAATATGAAAAGGACCACATTCCCATGAGAAAATTCGCTACGGTATGTACATACTGTGCGTTTCATTTAGAATTTACTGATTCGCTTATTTTACAAATTGTAGCCCGATCAGATCGCAGGCCAGGCACTTTTCCTCTTGTCTGAGTACGCCAGTTACATGACTGGCGGGGAGCATCGCGTTGATGGGTATGTCTGCCGGTTTCGCACAGCATCAAAAATCTGACAGATTCCTTGCCACATTCCTTTAGCGGCCAGCTTATCTGGTAAATTTGCTTGTCGTCTCAAAAGAGCCGTGATCAATGGTGTGGCTGGAGCTTTACAAGAGGGAGTAGTTCATTACAACAGAAGGATGTAATGCGTGTACAATAATTTCAGAGAATTCCAGCGCTGCTGTACAAAATAAGGAAGAAAACGACTCAATCCTACATGCCTAATACAACGATGTAAATGTTTGCTGAGACTTTGGATATTATCAAAGAAGCGAGGCCAATGTATGGAACGATGAGATGGTTGTGGATGCAACTAATCCACAGTCGACACCCCCTTCAAGGTCAGGCGCCCACGCTCGTCCGTGTCAAGTTCAATGAACTTCCTGTGCAACATATTCACAGCAGATACGAAGATGATATAAAAATTACAGACCATTTCCGTCATTGTGCGGTAAGCCATGCCACCTATGGCGTGGCTTTCCCTTATACTAGTGAGGTTAGGAGAGAAAGGGTCAAACAAGGAAAAGTATCAGTAACAGAACACCTACACGGGCTTTAACACGTTGCCCAATGATGCTGGCGATGACCATGACGGCCGCGCTTGCCATGAAACCGATAGCGACTGGTACAAGCGAGAATAGCATGAACCGCGGTTTGCCATGAGTATTCTCAATAATGTAATCGACGATGCCAACGGCAAAAAGGATAGATGACCAGAGGGCGAATATGACAGGGCTGGCGACCGCAATCGCAAGAAAAGTTGGGTTGATGTAATTGCAACCTTTCACTAGCTCTGCCATGTCCTCGTCCGAAATAGAGAACGCCTGGATAGGGAAGTACTGAACAATGAAAAGACCGCAGACGCTCAACCCAGCTGCTCCCAGCCAAACAGAGAAAGCGAGAGGGGGAGCGGGTGGTGAAATCGCGAGGATAGCTGCACTCATAGTGGCGAGGAACGCGAGCTGTACAAAACATGAATTTTGTATGATGTATTAGTGGAGGTCGACGACTCGTTTGAGTATATACAGCTTACCGTGTTCGATACTCTATTCCACTCTGCTTGCTGTTCCACGCGCCAGCGATTGACAGCTTGTAGGCCGTCTGCTTCAGCGGCATCGGCAAATTCATGAAATCGGGCAAGATAAGTGTGACCCATTTGGAACAAGAGAACATTATCCAAGATTTGGAGACACAACAGATATAATTTGGAGAGGAGACGAAACATCATATGAAGGCTGCTGGTATAAGGCGGTCAGACTCGAGGCGGAATCAGACTGCTCGAGGGCTCATTTCAGCCATGTTTAGTATATGGAACGTGGAGAAGAGCATAAGCGGCTTCCACAGCATGCCACACCATGACCAGCGCTATGTCGTTTGATATTGATTCAGAATATCGCATCGATGATTTATGCAAAATGGTCTTGGGAAAGTCAGAGTATCAGCAGGCGAGTGGTCGTGGTGAGTCTATAACAAAACTCTTGAGTGAGTGACAACTTTACAAATCATCACCACCATAAATATTAATAATTCAGATGGGCTCACTCCCGGCACTACGTCTACTGTCAAAACCACTGCCTCGAAATATGGCAAGGCACTAATACATAAACTGGAATTGCTCAAGGATACCCGATTTTCCCACTGGCGTCACGAGTTCATCGTACTTACTCTGACTTATGCAAGTGAAACGCGTCTGCTTTACTTGGAACATTCTTGGCATGGCACAGGACTAGGAGAACGAATACCCGTGACTCTTAGCAGTCTTGTTGGCAGTCAGAAAGGCAGCGCAGATGAAGCAATGTTTTATAAACCAAATGATCCCCATGAAAATCATCGGAGGAAATGCACCATGACTGTCCTCGAAATCCAGTTTTCTGATCATTCTACTCATAGCCCGGTCACTCTTCATTCCATTGCTCGGATTCTAAGGCAAATAGGGACGAAACATAAAGCCTATGCGTTGTTCAGTGCCAACTGTTGGGCTTGGTCTCGAGGCATTGCTATGGCCATTGCCATAGAGTCTAGTAGCAACGTTGAGATAGTGACTATGTCAGGGAGGGATGTAACATTGGACCAGCTCAAAATTTATCTGTTGACCGAGTATGGTGCGTTTGGCGGTCTGCTCTTGCATTGCATAGGTGTGTCTCGTACATCTCAATGCAGTATCTTGCCTGATAGCCTGAATTCTCAGAGAAAGGGAGGCATGACCTACGTTGGCACGAGTATTGTACTCTGCGATGTGTTTGCTTCCTTTGTGGCTTCATTGGTCTCGGACTTTGGTTCAGACATGTCATTTTCGGTCCTCTCAACTGGGCACTACGCATCAAGGAACTTTGCATTTACAAGGACCGGACAGCCAACACGAATGGTCAAGACCACACATACACTATCCTGCCACCCGACTTCACAGATTTAATCCCCACATTCCCGGGCATTGCCACCCACTTTCTGGGATACAATTTCTGCGGGCCAAGTAAATATCTATATATCCTGGTCCCCCCGATTGCAACCTCTGGAGCAAGAGTCACATCAGTCCATATATTTATCTACGGCACTGTGGAGTTAGAACCAGGCCAGGAACAGTTGGCCTCTGTTACTGAGAGCACTCTCAATAGAATGGAATGGTTTCGATGTGCTATTCTTCGCCAAACGCAAGACGGAAGACTCATCGAGGTCTCTGAACCCGCTTGCTTTCCACTCAGCGTACAGTTTCGGAGCGAATCGGGGAGGCGATCATACGGCGCCGTGCATGTCATGGAACATCATCACCCATTGACTCTGGGGTTACGTCAAGGGGACTCGATAGCAATATGGGCCCTCGGAAGAGCTGGCTTTATTCACAAACCAGCAGGCGCATGGATTAAGGTAGGTCACTTCATATGCAAATACTTACTGGCATGAACGAGAGGACACACGTTTAGGTCGTGACAAATCACCGGCTCGGATTCTTGGATTGGCTGGTTGTGACCAACGTGGCGAGAACGATTGCGGGACTTATCATATACCCTCGCGGTCATACTTGGCCAGAGATTGTCGGAAGATTTTGCCATGAACTGAAGCACCTGTTTATCGAGATTCCATGGTGCTTGAACAGTTTGTGAGTCAAGCTCCCTCACAATGTTTCCTCCGATGAATCGTTTCCCTATCAATCTAGTTGTAATGACTGGCCTTGGTCAGCAATCAACATGGCAGCATCACACTTACTTTCCACTGTCACATCGCTCCAGTTACCTGAAGATGACGGTGACGAGCACCCAGTCGAAGTATCATTGTCTAACTTCATAGAACAACTTCTGTCACCCAACGGCGGAAAAGGCTCACCATTCTGCAGAGCTACAATACGCTCCATCTCTCTTGGACAAGCTGAGATTGATCTCTTCAAGATCATCATTCTGCTAGTCACCCTCGATAACGTGAAGTATTATGTGCATATACGTCATCCCAAAGACGAGGAGTCTCTCTGGCACCATTTTATCACTTCCCTGTGGAGCTATCATGGGTTCGTGCAGGATACAGTAGTGATATATCGACCAGGAAAAATGCAGAAAGCCGCTTGGGACGCCTTGGATGTCGATTTCACAGCCGAGCTGTCTGATAGTGACACTGCAGCATCGCAGGATATTCTCTCGGTCGCCTTGCGTTTACGCGACTTCCGGAACAATTACTGGTGGTATTTCTGGCTCAATGAAAATTGGCAATGGCCTATATCTATCGTGAAGGCGATAATGAAATGCACTGGCCAGGTTGTCCGTGTCCAGCTACAATGCGACGAAGAGCTGCTGCAGATTGATAAGTGGGAGCAAACTGACGACTTGCTGGGAGAGAAGGTGGAAGGATGGAAACATGCGGAGGGGAAAATATATGGTGAGTGTTCCCAATGTCAATGATACCTTGCTGATCACAGAGAATCTAGGGAATGGAATGAAGGATGATGTGCTGTTTTTGTTTGCGCATGCACGAGCGCGCTTCTTGATAGGGCCGATCATACTGATCTCTGCATTTTTTTATGTTTATTATCGCTTCTAATCTCATCAGGTTTTTGTGAATCAAAGGTTGAAGCAATGACACGGCTGCCATTTTGTAATGATTCCAGAGACTAGATCATCTAGATAGACTGGGGTTTCCTCGGGTCTTCCCGGTCCTTTCTGTTGGCCATCAGGGAAAACCTCCCATGCGAAATTTGCAGAATGAGTTGATTTTAGTCAACTTTACTCAGCTTTATCACGTATTATTGCAGAAAAATGCATCTTCACGGAAAATATAGTATATTAGCCTACATTAAAGTAAGTATACATGTCTTTGAAAACATTCAAAAAAAATGTGGCGCATGTATCAAGAACTTCTAAGCTCGTCCATTCTGCGGGAACAGCTCCTCCCCACTTAGGCAGTAAGTGAGCACTTCGAGAAATCAAAGAGACCGGTACAATTGATACTTGGCGTTCACCATCACGAACCAGCCGTCTGACCTTATACAACCCAGAGTGCGTATCTGGTAAAGGACTGAAAGCCGAAAACCACTCCACATAGGCAAGATGTTGGGGTGGGGGGTTCTGAGGGTTGAAATATCGCTTCACCACCGTTTGAGGCAAAGAAAAGACAACGCGAACCTGCGCAACACGTAAATCTACAAGTATTCATGTCAGTGCCAGAAGATCCGGTGTGCTCGAATTCTTTTTTACCTTGGATAGATGCTGGAGGCATATCAACATTGCGCACCTGTATGAGACATGTGTCAAAGCGAGCGGCTTTGACTACACAACCTTCGCCGTTCTTCACCGCTGGTTGTGCATGTACAGAGTCAAGTGTTTCGGTTGCGTGTATCTCATTATTCCAGAACTTGATACGGTGAAAGACGGGTACGGAGTCACAAGGCAAATGAATGTTTGTTGCGCGATCTTCAATTTGCTGGAAGGATAGCGTCGGGTGATTATATTGGACAATAAATCTTGCAAGTGCGGGAACAAAATGAATAGCGCGAAACGAGGATGCAGAAGTAATTTCTTGGAATGGAACCAACTTTCGTGATGGATGACGAGTCATCTTGATGTGAAAGAGGGATGCGAGATCAGGAGGTTGCCAATGTTCGGCAGGACAAGCGACAATGATATTCGAGTTTGTTGCAATCAAATTGCGGCGCCACATGATAAAATTTGCATGCTGCAAAACCTTCTCCTTTCGTTTGAGCCACTTCGTCATCTGCCAAAACTCGTCTTTGTGATTGGTAGCAGCATAAGCGTCCTTCGCGAAATCAATATGAAGCCTCTCAGTTGCCTCCGTGTTGAAGTTGTCTGTCGTGCCAAACAGTTTGATTGATCTAGCGTAGTGTTGAAGAAAGTGGAGCTTCGGAATATTGAAGTTATTACGGATGCCGAGGTCCTCGAAAACACCTTTATTGGCATGGAATTCATCCAGCGTTGTTTCAAGGGCATCAATTGATGAATTGGAGTGAACGGGGAACTGGGCGAGATAGAGGAAATCTAGAAGAGATCGAGTGGCGCGCACTAGTCTTGCTGGAGATGCATTTCCAGGCAGCCGCACATCAACGACGAGGCCAAGTAAAAAGCGTGACATTTGCTTGTGCTCCACACCACTGACATGGCTTAATGTCGTGATACCTTTCTGAAAAATTCGCATGGAATGATTGGGCGGAAGGCGACGAACCCGTGCATCTATCTCGGCAGCTCCAACGATTTCGGTAACCCAGCCGATCATGTGTTTCATTACCCCTTGGTAGAGCTGATGCAGGATATCAGGTGTGATAGACTGGAATATATTGAGGTATGGGAGATCTTCCCAGAAGGGATGCTGAAGTGGCTTGATGCGAAGATCATGACACGCTTGGGTGTATAGCGGCGATCCAAGAAGTTCGAGTGTGTCCAAAATAGCATCGAGATCATGCAATTCGTGTTGAGAGGGGTGTTTACCAAGTTCATTGTGGGGACAGGTGCAGACAGGACAATCTCTGTTCATGGTGCCAGTGACTAGGCACTGTTCAGGGTAGTCCCCAACAAAGGCGGCAAAGATTGGATGACAGCGTCATGTAATACCATCTCCACTCATCAATACCATGCTATCCACACCAGCTGATTTCAATGGCTCAACAATGCGTGACATGCATGCATGAAAGAGGTTGGCTAGGGTACGACGCCGTGAGGCTTTGTTGGTAATTTGTGTGAGACGTGTTGTTGGCAGATATGCCAGGAGAATTTGACCTCGGCGGGAGGGTTTACGTCGGATGCTCTTCGGCAAATTGCCAATGGTAAGATAAACTGGGTAAGCAGTTTTGTTTCGGAACAGCGTGATCTGTGTCTTGTCCGATGAGATGATGATGGGGATTATCGTGGCTCCCGGTTTTGATTGTTCCAAAACATCCTACAGTCAAACATGAGCAAGTGATCAACTAATACAAACATCGAATACGTACTTGAGTTGCCCACCACCATTCACCAGTACACAAGTCATGATACAAACATTGAGTCTTGTCTGCATCTGCATAGTGTCTCTCCGGTGCAAAAGACAAGTATTGTGCATGCTCAGGATCACCATACAGAGCTCGAACACATTCCAATATGTCCCGCGAGAATAGATCATAGGTTTCACCTGCTACACAGGCTTCGTGATGAACAAAACGAGGTCGACGTGAAGGAATTTTGGTGTCAATGATCTTATTGAGTTCGACTGAGTTCTTGTAAGACAGCCCAAGTGCCCCACAGACCTGAGATAATGGATGTGAGCCTACATGCCAAAAATGCGAATGAAATTTCACATACACCTTCAATCATCAAGAGATCAGTGAATGCAGTTGATCCTGGACCTCGTAATTTTGCCCATTGTGCAACCTCCCAATCTATCTGAGAATTAAATGGTGCCCATGGATTTTTCGCACTTCCCTCCACATCAACTGAGTAGTGTGTGTACTCGGATATCTTCACTTGAGGCACGTCATGCAACGGAGCACCAGCTTTGCCCCCAAAGTGTTCAATGGTGACTGGAGCATTACGCAGCTGCTCGTGTTCTCCCTCGTCCAGCCTGGAATTCTGCGAAGGTTGAGAATCATGACCACCAACCTCTGGTGTTGGTGACCGCACATTGCGTTCTAGGTTACGTGGTGGCTCCCACCCCATGCTTAAATCAACTTCAGTGTCTTCATTGTCAGTCTCTGGTGCGTTATCATCCTGCTCGGCCACATTCATGTCATGGTGAACATCAATGTGGACGGGTCTGTCATCATTCACATCAGGAAAGTCTTCTTCACCATAGTCGTTACCAAAATAATCCCCGCTAAAGGGCTGAGGATCTGGTGTGACATCAGGTGTCAAAGTGCTGTGGTGCGAGGGCCGGGGTGCATCTCTGCGTATGGGGCAGTGCATCGAATTGTCAAGTCTCTTGTGCTCACGTTGGCAGTGTACATTGGAGGACTTCCTGAGGTGTTGAAGGTACGATCCCCTTAGAGAGAAATGTGTATGGCAGCCTGCACATCGAAAAGACATGTTGTGCTAAGAAATGGGGTACAGGAATAGACTCGGAGGGAAAGCTATTGAACGGTAAACTGAAATGGGAACAAGGTTCAACACGTAGCAAGTTGAGGTGAACAAGGTTCAACAGACCCTGGTCGGCTCTTGAACTTTCCAACTAGACCTTAGCATTTTTACTTTCCTCTCTTTCAACCCCCACCTTTGTCACCGTCCACCGAAACCAAGGATCAAGATGGCCTCACAAAAGCCATCCCGCAAGGTGAGAATGCAGACCCAGACTGACAACAGGGAGTTAAACGAAGCCAGTTCAGGACGACGTGAGAGTACAAACTTTCTATGTGCCATATAACACTAACAGAAAGTTTTAAAAGCAATTCGTGCAGCCAAAACTCTGGCGCTAACAAGACCTGGTCAGAATTCATAACAGCAATAAGATATCCACTTACATTATACGTTTAGATCGACCTATGAAGCGCACAAGAGTCAGAGGCCAAAAAGAGCCGGCCCATACTAGTTCCACCATAGTACCGGCACCTACACCATTGCAAAAAGGCAAGCGCAAACACACTAATAGTGTAACAGAAGGTCAGAGTAGAACTTAGAGTATCGATTGTATTTACCTTCGCACATAGAACCCAAAAGAATGTCAAATGAGGGCCGTGTTCAGCAACCATTGCAGCCGCTCCGTCAGCATGATTCCAAGAAGGCCAAGTTAACGCCCAAACTTAGTGAGCCAATCAGTAATCACACAGATAAACAATAACACGAAAATTTTAGGCAAGGCTTACCGCGCTCCAAATCTGCTCCAACGTGACAAGGACTTGCTAGGCAACTACAAGAGAGTCCAGGATGATGCTGCAGAATCTGACCTTGACTTGGATGAAGATGGCGAAGACCGTGATGGACGAGACAGCTTACTAGATGACAATGACAGGGACGAAGAACTTGCTGACCTCACAGTTGACAATCTTGACGACGAAGTTAGTGAAAATTACCAATAGTATTGACTGAGATTACTGACCTGGATAGGGCGTGCAATGGGCCAATAAAAGTGCGAAAAATCACTATGTGAGCCCATTCAGTAACATTTTCCGACTTAGTCAGACAGCCAAAGGTTGAGATTCTGCCCAGGTAACCGGGCCATCCAAGGTGGGCCCATGGGTGGGTGGGAGCGGGTGGGCCCACAGTGCAGAAATCACCGACACTGGCGGCTGGGCTGAGGTGTGAGGTCCATAGAGATGAGTGGGCCCAAAATGTGTGACCTGGTAGGCCTGCATGCTTGAGGGTGAGAATGGGCCAGGCGGATTTGCGAAAATTTTGACGGATGGGCCCAGCCTGCATGTATGTGTACATATGGGCTCGGGAAACAGGGCAACGGATGGGCCCAAAATGTGTGACCGGGTGGGCCTGCATGCCTAAGGGTGAGAATGGGCCAGGCGGATTTGCGAAAATTGTGACGGATGGGCCCAGCTTGTAGGCATGCTCGGGAACAAGGGCAACGGATGGGCCCAAAATGTGCGATCAGGTGGGCGTGCAATGCCTGAGGATAGGCCCAGCGGATTGCATGTAATCTTGAAAATCACCACAGATGGGCCCACCGTGGATTTCATCTCAGAAAAGGCAAATTGGGCCAGTGCATATGCAGATGCGGTCTCGGAAACAGTGACGGATGGGCCCAGTCCGCTGTGTTTGAACTCGGAAAAGGCAACGGACGGGCCCAGTCCCCCATGGATAGAATAACTTCGGGTGGAGTCTCGGGGAAGGCTATGGATGGGCCCAGAACATGCTTATTTGCTCGCGAAAATGGTGGCTGATGGGCTGAATGTGCTTGGAAGAAACTCAGGAATAGACCCTTCCACCCATGACTGTGGAATCGGAAAGGACGACGGATGGGCCCAGCACTCGTCGTATATAGCCGAGAATGGTGGAGCCCGTAGATTTGGTCTCGGCGAAGGCGACGGGTGGACTCAACGTGTGTGTATTCCTGAGAATGGTGATGGATGTGTGCAGCATGTATGTTGCATGATGGAAGGGGCTACGGATGGACCATCCGTCATCCCTTGCGATGGCGATGATTTCCGGGCCCATCGGGCAAAGATAACAAATTGGTCGGGTGGCAGACAGAACCTTCATGTAGTTTGTGCTCGACCAGAGCGGCAGATAGGCAAAGACCCTTACCAACCCAGGGTTCTGACGACGTCCCAATGATGGGTCCGCCAGGCACTTCCGATATCCTATTTGTGCCTTGGCAGAATATGGCATATCGTCCGCGGGGCTGACGCCATTTGATGAGCCATTAACATTAGCTGGGCCATCCGAGATGCCCTTCATTAACGAAGAGTTGGCATCGCCGGACCTGTCCGATATCCTGTTTGCGCGAGGGCCAATTATGCTTCCTCCGTCCCGCTCATACGTCCACTGGGCCATTGATTTATAATCGGCTAGGCCGCCATCAATGGAACCTCGGACT
>NW_024540137.1:0-15543 GCF_016647785.1 Suillus fuscotomentosus
AAGTCAACTTGATAAGAACTGTTGAATGATAATAAGATAAATGATATGATGCTGGGCATGAATATTACCATGGCTATTTGTGAAAATTTGGTACACCAGGACAGTGCAGGTATCAATTCTTGACAGCATTAATGCTCAGCGTTCAGCACTCAGCACTCAGCGGGTGTGGAGGGAGGGCAAACATATGAGAATGAACGAGAGAAACAAAAACACTGGACATATGGTGCTGGTTCCTTCTGAGCACTGGGAACTGGTATCTTTCTTATTCCAACAAAAGATCATGTGATATTTGCTATAGTAAGCTGAGCAATGACACATGTAAATAAAGTGATCAAGTAAGCTATGTCATCAGGAATTCGGGCTGGACATGATTTTTATAGATATTTCTAATAAGATCAAATCAAATCTACACAAATTATATAGAAAGGCAAAGTAATGCATGCACGTTAGCATGATGGTATCAATTGACAGAAAATTGCAAAAAAGGCATAATTTTGACGAAAAAATATATGTCTCACAACTGTGATACCTCATAGATAAACTATTGAAGGAAGTATGGTGTCTCTCCAATATAGTGGTCACCTTTTGTCTGAGCTTGCCTGCATGATGAATAACTACAATGCCAAGGAATTACAAATCATGGTTTACAGGAAGTTGTAAGAAAATCGTAATTCTGATGAAGATATATATGTCTCACGACTGTGATACCTCAGAATAAACCATTGAAGGAGGTATGGCATCTCTCCAGTATAATGATCATCCTTTGTCTGAGCTTGCCTGCATGATGAATACTTGCAGTGCTAAGGAGTCACAAGTCATGGTTTACAAAATTTCCTCATATTTATACAGTAAAGGTCATTGCCAATTGTCATGACCCATGCAGGAAGTACCTCAACAAAAGTTATAACACTCTCAAAATATTTACAGTGTGTGGTCATTAATAACTTGTACAACTTTCATATAATCGAGCCATTGAATGAATACATATGAAAAAGAAAGTATGGGACATAAATTCAATATGAATTCATTAAGGGCGACTTACCTGCCATACTACTGCAGATAGTAAATCAATCGTTCTGTATCGTGTATGTCCAACCGAATCTTGATGAGATTCACTGGTCACATCGGTAAGGAACTGGAGCTTTTGGCAGACGGTTGAGTCGTATCCGGTGTGTACTCACATTCCATGTGGCCACCACTTCAAGTTCACACACAAGCTCAAACAGTGTCACGTGGAAGCTGAGGCGTTCATGTATATTGGACCAATATCGGACTCCATAGTAGTGTTTATATAGAGCACAAGGGTATTGAACCCCATCATCGAATCAGTCCAGGCCCAAAGCTGGCCATCGTCAATGGAATCACAAGCCCTCCCCCAACAATGAGGATCAGCCTGCATCCTATCCTTGCAGACAAGGGAAGGCCAAATTCAACGGTGAAGATCCCTGCTAGAACTCCAATGATGGCAAATGCCAAACTATAGTGCACCTGTCAGTAATGACTCATCATGATGAATACCTTATTTCACCTCATCAGGAATGTGAACATCGGTATCTCGCAAGGATCGCAAAAGTGCCCATCTCCTCTTGTAAGTAATATGCCTATCCAATCGATATTGTCAGACCAGGCTGCAAATGAAAAAAAAGATGATCGCACTGAAAAGACAAGGTATCTCAATCTTTGAACCAATTGTTGTGCAATCGTGCACCCGATGATGCAGTAGACACAGAGAACGAAGGAGATGGAACACAATGCCTTCGTAGCCAGTTGTGTACCTAGACCTGGAACTGCAAGGATGCTGGCATTGACCACCATAATGTCACTTGCCTGTCAGACGAATAGTAAGTGTTCTCAATTAGGCCACAATGTAGCACTCACCATGGTAGTTTGAGCTTTGGCCTGGGCGCTGAAATCATCAGTAAATCTCCTGATGTCCACCCCATTTACGAGGCCATCGACATAAACATGTTTAAGATGATCTAGCATTAGGAATGGAATCCAAAACATGGCGACTGCAGTGCCAGTCAGGAAGGGAGACTTTTTGAGGGGTCCACACTTCCCGGTCACCGAATGCATTCGCATCAAGCACGCTTCGGGTTGGCCATGGTGATTTAGGTATTCATGATGGCCTTTGAATATTCAATCAGGATATGTCTGGTATGAAAAATAGTATCGTATAGAGAATATATGCTAATCTGCCTGTTCAAGATAAATTTATAGTTCCAGTCTTTCCAAGGCTCATGTACCATAGATGATGGTACATGTTCCATCCATAGCTCCATCATGTCTTGCAAAGTCCTCTGTTTTGGTCATCAACTTGAAGATGTAGCTTGAGATCAGTGTGCATGCCTACAGCGGCCAGCTCAGCAGCCATTTCCTTCATTTTGTCGGGTTTCCAAAATATTGAAGCCGCCGTTGAGTGTTCCGTGGTGGATGCTTCTATTTATTCCCCAGGTTTGTCTTGGTCAGGTGCTATAATGCTGAAGAACTCACCCACGCGATACCAATTCAACTTATATTCAGATGCGCAAAGTTCTGATGTCCTGGAGAGGTATGTCGATCCCATGGGGAAAGTACTCAATGTGTTTCCTGGTGCAATTAAAAACATTTGCTTCCATCAGAATGGTGATCTTTAGCTCACCAGTATTGAGCCTCCAGTTCGAGTCCTGTCCAAAACAAGTTCAATAACAAAAACCACCAAAAAAATTGACATACTTTTATGGTTCCAGTGCCGCGCTGTCATACATTCCTGGAAAAGAATATAGCCATCCACCTGTTCTAGCCAGGCAATGATCCTTCTCTCCGGAACCACGTAGTAGTATGTATAGATGTCTATTCCTCTCATTCGGAGTGGCTCGACTACTAGCAACCATTTCCTGCCATTTAGTTTGGATCTTGATGCCTTGATCCACGACTCGAGCCTCTGGAGCTGTGCATCTGAAAATTCTGTCATATTAATTTCCGCGTATGTTTCCTTTATTCTCATCAAAATATATGTATAACTCGGAATACCAGCTGCACTCACCATTTTCGCATTATAGTGGTATATAGCTCCTGATGGATGGTCCAACTCTTCCCAATCACCGTGCGTTTGAGACCTGTCAAGATAGCGGTTAAGTTGATATTGTGCTAAATGGAAGTCACGAACTGAGCCCAATCAGTCTGCATGGCCTCGATGTTATAGTCGTGATGTGGAATGACGTCCCTATCAAACAAAGCCCGAGTCAGTACCCGATGAATTTATCCTAGTAATGATATACACTCACGGCATTGTTATCTGCGTGTATTGCCGGAGTTGCATGGGCCAGACAGGGACACTATGCTCCTGCAACTGTATCTGTTGGTTGATTGTGGGGGATTGCATGAGGTACAAGTCTTCAAGCTTCAAAGCTGAACGTACTGTCGTGTCCATGGTTCAACTTGTCAATGTTGTTCACACAATGTGATTTTGTATTTTTAAATTCACACCATTTTATCGTAATAGCCCCGCTAGGAACACACTGCAATGCTGATTTGACTAATTTAGTCACGATAACAATATATAACACTAGTACAAGATAACACTGTAGAACAAGCGCAGATGCGTCACCAGAAGGAAAATTAGATGAGCATTGTACTAATACTAGTGGTTGCTGGATATCAGATGTGTTCTATGTTTAGCACAGAAGTAGTACCGGGTATGAAGCTGTAAAGCAATGGAAATGGTAGTTCTAGTTGTAGCTCATCAATGATATATAGTACATGTGTGATGATTGGCGAAGATGGTACAGATTGGCCCAGTCAGTCCGCCAGTGAAGATGGTAGTAGTAGTACAGATGGGCCAGAGTCCGTGAGTCCGTCAGTGACGACGGGCAAAGCTTTGAAGATCTGATTGGCATAGCTAAAAAAAGTTGCTGGATGCTCGACGTTTTGAATGAAGACATACACTTACCTGAAGTGTTGACTTCACTTTATTTGCCGCAGCACGGAGCTTTTCAACTACCGTGGCCTGATGCAGATGACGGCAGGATGGCCACGTAATGACCGATTTGGTAAACTGCTGCATAATTTGAGTAAGCTGCCGGAAGCATTACGCTACGTGGTCTTACCAAATTTAACCACTTATCTACTTCCGTCTGGATAGTATCTGTTACTTACTTGGAGGCAGTCATACAATTTTACGTTACTTACCACTACTTTTCCATCTTTTATCAAAGGTGAAGAGACTCGGACTAGAGAAACTAAGGGCGAGAACAGAACTCAGTCTTGGTTCAAAAAGACTCAAGGGTAACTATGGACCATACCTAAGGGCGAGAACAGAACTAGTAGAGTAGTAGTTAGTAAGAGTAGAGTAGGGATGTCAATAAGATAGCTCACCTCAGTCTTGGTTCAAAAAGACTGAGGGAGATTGTTCGACGAGAGGAGGAATTAATACGTTTGATTGGGACGGAGAGTCAATAGGAAACGTGTATGACGCATGGTAGGAGGAGTGTTCGTGTATGTAAAATGAAAAGGCTAAGTACGTGTAAGGGTCATATCTTGATACTCCCACTCGAACGCAAAACGCTAGAGACGCGGGCGTGCTCATTCAACTGGGTCTTCGTTTGACGATGAACGAAGAGCAAGCGAGTGTCGATGGTTGCGGAAAAGTTTTCGTGGTAGGGATTTCGTGAAGATGTCGGCAATCATATCATGTGTGGGTACATAGGGAATGATGATGGTGCCGTCGCTGACCAGATCTCGAACGAAGTGATAGCGGACGCGAATGTGCTTGGCCCGGTCGTGGAATTGAGGGTTTTTCGTTAGTGCGCGACTTCCATTGTTATCACCATATAACGTGGTGGGGGTGATCAGCGAGAGGTCAAGACCAAAATCGCATAGCAGCTGGCTGAGATGGATCTGTTCGCGGGCCGCGTTAGAGAGTGAGATGTATTCAGCTTCAGTAGACGAAGTCGCAACGACGGATTGCTTTTGGGAACGCCAACTGATGGGGGAACCGAAAAGAAAGTAGACATAGCCCCCAATTGAGCGACTGTCGTCTTTATCAGACGCGAAGTCAGAATCCGAATAACCGATGAGTCCTTGGTTGGACAAACCAAACGTTAGGGAATGATGTGTGGATCCACGAAGGTAACGAAGGAGATGGTGAAGCTGGCGGTAGTGGTCTATGCCAGGGTTACTCAGATATTTTGACAGCGCCGATACTGCATATGCAATATCGGGACGACTAACGCGCATGGCGAAGTTGAGTTCCCCAACGACACGCGCGTATGGCATGTGCGCAAATTGTTGGATTTCGGCTTGAGTGAGGGGTGCAGATGACTTCGTCAAGGAGATCCCTGGAACCATGGGGGTAGATACTGGTCGACAATCTGACATCCGAGTTTCACTGAGAATCTGTTCGAGAAAGGAGGATTGGTTGACGGTAAGGTGCTTCTTAGAGCGATCTCGTGTAATGTGCATTCCTAAGAAATGACGCGCTTCACCAAGGTCCTTCATTTCAAAACGTTTGCTCATCTCCGATTTGAAACCGTTAAGGAAATCCCGACAGTTCGATGCGAGCAACATGTCATCGACGTAAACAAGGAGCCAGATGGTCTTGTCATCTTTTCGTAAAACATACAGACTATAGTCTGCTTCGCTACGAACAAAATTAAAACCTTCTTTTCGCAGGAAATCATCGAGTGTCTTGTTCCATTGACGACCGGCTTGCTTGAGTCCGTAGATGGCCTTGAGGAGTTTCCAGACCCAATCTGGATGCTCAGGGTCTTCGAAGCCTGGAGGTTGACGCATGTAGATTTCTTCGTCAAGCTCGCCATTGAGAAAGGCGGTCTTCACGTCCATTTGATCAAGTTCAAGATCAAACTTAGCGACCATGGAGAGTAGTGCACGTACGGTGTCGTATTTTGCAACAGGAGCAAAGGTGTCGGTGTAATCTAGTCCTTCGATCTGTGTGAAACCCTGCGCAACAAGGCGGGCCTTGTGGCGGGCAATCTGGCCATTTTCGTCATACTTGTGCGAGTACACCCACCGTGAGCCGACTGCTTTTCTCCCTGATGGGAGTGGTGTTAAGACACCCACTCCTTTTTCTCCCAACGAAGCTAACTCTTCATTCATTGCGCTTTCCCAATGACCCGAATCCATTGACAAGCGAGCGGCAGCTATCGTTTTGGGGGGAAGCTTCCGTCCATCAATCTTGTTGCTGTCCGCCAAGGATACATGCTTCGCGGAGTGCTCAATGGTGACATCGGGGGTAGCACTAATACTAAGATTTTCTTCTTCAACAACCTCCTCCTCAACAGTGACCGGTACATAAGTCCAACGCCGCTGTACTGGGACATGTTTTGTTGGGATGGCAACAGTTTTCGGGACTGCTGGTCGCGCGTCAATGCGTTGACGTGTCGAACGTCGTGGCTCAGGAGATGGTACCGTTTCTACCGGAACTTCAGCAGGGACAGGGAGAACATTGTCGTTCGACTGCGGGAATGGCTGTGGAGGTTCGGGGATGAGAGGAGCAGAAGTCGGAAGTACTCCCACTGAAACGGTACTGGGTCCTGGTAGTGTAATACCGGAATCATCTTCTCCAGGTCGTGTGGTTCTGAAGCCGTCTTCTGATATCGGCAAATCATGTGGCAATGCGAGGGTGGGCTGCTGCATTGCAATGCGCTGGTTGTGTAATTCAACGAGGGGCGAGAGAACTGAGTTGGGTGTGCCGTAGAAGAATTTTTCATCAAAAAGGACATTTCAAGAGCGCACCGTCTGTCGTGTCGCTGGATCCCATAGAAGATATCCCGCATCTTTGACGTGCCCCAGTAGGAAGCACCGTCTCGAAACAAAGTCGTACTTGTGGCGATTGTCGTCTGGGATGTGAGCATATGCGAGGCAGCCAAACGGACGTAGGTGCGAGACATTTGGTAGTTCACCATAGAAGAGTTCAAAACGGCGTTCTGTTGTCAGTAGCTGACGACGGGAGGAAGTTCTTGATGTATACTGAGTTGAGGATGGCGTGGCCCCAGAACGAACGAGGAAAACCACTCTGGTGATGGGCACTTAATGCTCGGGTGGCAATGGTCTGGTGTCCACGTTCGGCAACACCATTCTGTTCGGCTGTATGAGGCATCGTAAGTTCGTGCTCAATTCCTTTACTACGCAGGAATTCAATAGTAGCGTGAGAGACGTATTCGCCACCGTTGTCACTGCGGAGGCGTTTAACTCGTTGCCCTGACTGGTTTTCAATCCAGGCGATATATCGCAGAAGGTGCGAGTGTACCTCACTCTTGTGCTTAATGAGGTAGATAGTGGAATAACGCGAAAAATCATCAGTGAAGGCAACAAAGTATGTTTCACCGGACGGGGTTGCAGTGTTGACGGGTCCCCAAACGTCAGTGTGAACAAGTTCAGCGACGTGCGTTGCACGGTGTCGAGCATGAGATGGGAACGGCAATCGTTTTTGTTTGCCCATTAGGCACGACGGACAGTCAATGTGGTCACCAGGTCCTGTAGACTCGTCTAACAGGTTAAGTGACAGTCCTAATACAACCTTCTCAGCTTTGCGCAAGGTGGAGTTTGCGGCATGGCCCATGCGTGCATGCCATACAGCTAGTGGTAATGGCGTAGCCGAGGTGGACCTGGTGGCAAAGGCCGTATGGGTGTGCTTGGCTCGAAGGTAGTATAGACCGGCAGAGCATTCCACACGTGCGATCACAGTCTTATCAGCACGACGCATTTGTCCTCCTTCAGCATCCGTTTCGAAGAAAATTCCCTCCGACGCTAGAGCAGACACTGATATCAGTGTGCACCGTAGGTCTGGTACGTGGAGGAAAGGGAGTTCGATAGACTCATGTCTTCCGTCGAGCACTAGCGTGATGAATCCCCAACCTGGGGCAAGAACAGTATCGTCATTCGCAAGTTTCACGATTAATGGAGGGTTGTAAGTTCTGTAGCGAGTGAAGAGGGAGTGATTGGATTCCATATGTGCGGTGGCGGCAGAGTCTACGTGGAATTGAAAAGAAATAGTGCTCGTATTAGAGAAACTAGCAGAGTGTGTAGGAAGACGAAGAAACGATGGAATGCCGTCAGGTTGTCCTGGTAGGGGAACTGATATGTCAGTACCTTGTGAAGGTGAGGGGGGAATGCACGCTGACGTGTTTGATGAGTCGGATTTTGCTAGACGAGCACGGCAGTTGTTCCAGATATGGCCTGTGCGCTTGCAAGATCCGCACGTCGAGCGCCACGACAACTCCCATTTATCTCCCTTGGAGGCGTCAAAATCCTTCGGTTTGGCACGCTCAGTAGGTTTACCTGCTTTCGCCACCCTAGCAGCCATGGCTGTGTGGTGCGCATGTGGGTTTGCAGAGCCGAAACTTGCATAATATTGTTCCGAGTTCCTGATCTGGCTGATGACTCCTTCCAGCGTTAGCTTCCCGGTATTGGCGTCAGCACTATGGAGTATGAGCTGGGAAAGCGGCGCATAGAAGTCGGGAAGGGCACGCAGTAGCGCTTGGACAAGGGTATATTCGTTGCACTTCCATTCGATGGATTCAATGACCTTGAATTGGGCCTTGATGTCCGTGATCTCCTTAATGGTCTTGGTAAGAGAGTCGCTATCAGATGCTTTGGGAAGGTCAAAGATACGGCCCATGAGGCTCGTAAAGCGGATGCCAACAGACGCCTGATACTTGTCTTCTAGCGCTTTCCAGATGACGGCTGGATCAGTGACACCCATGAAGTGGATGAGGTCACTTGAGTGTACCGTCATACCAAGGAGTCCTTTGGTTATGCTTTGGCGTTCTCGGAAAGAAATGACGTCCGCGCTCGCATCATGTGCCGCGAGGCGTTTGTTGAAGTCAGCCTCAGTCTCAGTGGTGCTTCTGGTTGGGCGCGGAGGACCCTTCTCATCTCCTGAAAGGAGGCGCCAAAGGTTGAAGAGCGAGAGCCAAAGGTCCATGGTCGTTACCCACGAGGTGTAGTTGGAGCCATTGGCGTCCAGAGGAGGGTGAGGAAAAGATGTTGGAATCCGGATGTTGGACGACGATATGGTGGACATGACAGGTGTCGAACGATGTGTCGGCGATGGCGACAATAGAATGGGAAGATTCAATGGGTGTGGTAACGAGCGAGTTGGTACGACAGGCGTTAATGGCGGCGATGGCGGCAAGGGAATGGATAAGATCCGCAGGTCAAGCGGGGATAGAGGGCGACCTTGTTCCAGTTCGGAAAAGGTCGGAGAGGCTCAGATAAGGCGAGTGGAAGCGAGAAACGAATGTATGCCTAGTCTGAGCCAGGGCTCATAACCTATCAAAGGTGAAGAGACTCGGACTAGAGAAACTAAGGGCGAGAACAGAACTCAGTCTTGGTTCAAAAAGACTCAAGGGTAACTATGGACCATACCTAAGGGCGAGAACAGAACTAGTAGAGTAGTAGTTAGTAAGAGTAGAGTAGGGATGTCAATAAGATAGCTCACCTCAGTCTTGGTTCAAAAAGACTGAGGGAGATTGTTCGACGAGAGGAGGAATTAATACGTTTGATTGGGACGGAGAGTCAATAGGAAACGTGTATGACGCATGGTAGGAGGAGTGTTCGTGTATGTAAAATGAAAAGGCTAAGTACGTGTAAGGGTCATATCTTGATATCTTTCACTAGCAACGGTCCATGAGCACCTGTATGTGGTACGCGAGCCATTTATATGTTTGTATGATGTGTGGGGGATCGGCAAAATTGATTCAGGGGCGTGGTACCTTAAGATCGCCCGAAGTAGTTGAGTTTGGTCGTAATCAGATCTTATAACACTGTGGCAAATAAAGATAAACAATTCAACATTTGCCTAATTAGGCTGTATGAATCTCCGATTCAAATTAGTTGGATGACATCGACCTTTGACCCATCATCTCAATATTGCTAGCCCCTCCTCGTCATCGTTCTATTTGGTGCAATCATCTTAAGCCTGGTATGTTGTGACTATCCAGGAGAAGGTGGTATTTTGGGATACTGCTGTCTTATTTGGTGTGTTACTCTTTTTCCCTTATTTCTTTTTCTTCTGGACTCTAAATATCTCCTCTTCGCCTGACTGCGCCATCAAGAACCTCCCAGTGCCCTTACAGCCTCCCCGGAACTCTCTTTTCACCTAATCGCACCCTCCAGCGCCCACTTTATTCTGCTTTCGTTCATGCCAACTATCCTATATCCAACCTCCCGCTATCTTTTGAATGCTTTATGATAACAGTATTCAAAGTAGATACCTGTGAGGCTCAGCGCCTCTGTCTCTTGTGCCTCTCCCACATGCCGCGACCGCCCTGTACACCTGCGCATGCAGTGTGCCACAGCTCTCCTCAGCCCACTGCACCCTCCCCCTGTTACCAAATTACGCACTCTCTAGTAAGCTCGACCTCTTGTCTCGAATCCTTATTTCGTTAAAGACGTCAAAACAGGCCAAATAGATTTCATGTGGTTATTTTTTTGTTCTCTATTCACATATAGCTATATCTTTGTTGTCGGTCTTCACTGGGATTCATACCTTGAATGTAGATAATATCTGGTGTACTACTGTATATCTGCTATCCAATAACATGACATGGCTATGCGCTGATAGATGCTATCAAACAAAGTGGTGCTTCAGTCCATCAAGCCCCAATCACTATGCTATGATCAGGTGTAATTGTCAGAGTTCATCTCAGCGGTACACTGAATAGCACCTTGTTGAATACATTGATGACGATCATACATTGCTCAGCGTGCGAGTAGTTAGTACATATCCTACATCTTGTGTGACATGAATGGGAGTATCATACACCTATGCGACCCGATACAGCAATGTTCCCGAAGTTAGAGGAAGCATCTATCGTCAGCTATCTCCATCGTCCTCGTGTAATGGATGGATGTGAACTCTGCATAGGGAAGATCAGGTAAATTGACCTCCACCTGCTTGATGGGACTACAATCTGCTACAGTCCTTGCTCATTTCTCATATGCAGACACTTTAGGGGCCTGTATCTTGGGGTCCATGGGCAATACATTCGGAGCCCTGAATGTCGATGTGCATCAAAACCAATGCAGAGATCATGAAAAGAACATTGACCTTAGGAACGTCAACCCAATCATTGTCTTCATAAATGTGGGATACTGCTTCAGGTTCGCGTACATATGTGTGATGGCAGCTAGAATGATACAATACACGGCACCCGGTTTGCGGCCACGGGTCTTCAGGGGTTGCCCAAGATGAAACGTGTGGTAAATCTGATACAGTGATGACTTTATTGCTACAAGCAACGACTAAGAAACACTTACTATGGTAAGCAAAGTCACAGCAAAATCTTTTGCTAATGCCGAGTTCTCCCCTCAAACTTCTTGAGGAAAAAGGTCAGCAACCCTGCCATCGCGGGTACCCTCAGCCAAGCCGATCACGGTTTGGAATGTTGACATCCACATGAGTTCCCCGAACATATACAGTTCCACAAGTTCAGCAATAGCTCGTTCGATCTAGGTCACCATAAGTCATGATGATATCACATCGGCCTTGCCACTTACGTCCTGTTGGTCACTCGAGTTAAAAGAATCAAATAATGCTTTGACCCTCGCCTCCTGTTCTTGAACTGTACCACCACCAGAGAAGTTGTCGAGTCTGGTGCATCCCTGGACTACCTTATGCATATCTGACAGTCTATTCTTGATGGTACCAGAAAACTGCCCAGAATGTTTATCAGTGAATGAGAATAAGACGAGAGGAAAGCGTACAAGCAAATGAATGATGTCCCATCTGATGGACGTTCCACTGGGAAAATGTGCAACTGCACGCTGTAAGATTGCTGACCATGCTATGAAAAATGTCTCATGGAATCGAGGAAAGGTGCTCACCCGGTTCATTGACCAATTCTTGCAACATTGTTTGATCATGAGCTATTGCGCTCAAGAAGCTATTGGTGAGTATGACACGTTGTTCCTGCTTTGTGGTGGTGAACAGGTTCCCCAAGCCAAGCCAGAAAGTACCATAGAGAAAATACTTCATTAAGTAAATTGGGCATCTCCAACAAGTGCTGTTCATTGCGGCTTTGATTGCCGACCTGTCGTCATTATTAATTGCAATGTCGACGCCTGTCCATCTCAAAGTGTCATGAAACACCCTTGTGATTGTAGGAGTGAGCTGCCCAAATAATCCGCCATCCATTTCTGTGTCTTGTGGAGGGATGACCGAATCTTCAGCGTAACCAAGCGAAGCTATGGTATAATCTTCCTGCTCATATCCATAATCAAAGTCACAAGGCCAAGCTGGCCCACCAACTGATAGGAGGGCAGGAGGCACAAACACAGAAGTCAGTTGGTTGTTTGGTTGAAAGTGGGTGGGAAGAGATGACACATTGGTCACTATGGGAGGCGGGAAGCCATATGGGAATGGCGCCGGGTTGAATTGGATGATGTCATTTAACTTGCTGAGCTATAGAAATGAAAATCAGTCTATGGAACACTGCACACTAGCATGAATGAAGGTAAAACTCACTTGCCACACTGGAGTAATCATCCCTGCCCCATTTGGCCGGCAAAAATGGGCGTCAATAGCCCGAAGGAAATCACCATCACCAAACTATGTTCATCCTGTCAGGGTGTTATTTCCAGTTTGATGTAGCTCTCACCTGCTTTTTGTATATTGTATGAAACAGTGTTTCATCGACGTGAGGAATTGCGAGTGCGCCGACTACGGGTAGAACACCATCTAAACTGTTGACCGACACATAATCTGGACACTACAGAATGATAAGATGAAGTTACTGATTTTGAGGATGGCTCACATATATCGGAGAGACCTGGCGGTAGTTGTGCGCCAGATAAGCACTGAGGACAAAACATTCTGGGCCGTTGAAATCGACGAAAGGGTGCTGAAATGACAAGTTAGATATAAACAACAGGGTGAATAGACGAGGTGAACTTGGGCATTCTGGAAAAAAGGCATCAGTGGATATCACACGCATAATAAGAAGTCGGCATACAGGTGGTGGTATAACCTGTAGTACACAGCCCAACTGAGGTGTGTACAGATAAACTGGAGCCGTGGGCTGTACTATTCCCCTCGAGTTACATCAGTGAGATGGAGTCAACTCACGATGTATATCCATGGAAAAGGTGGTGTACTTTGAGGGACTGACAAGCAAATTCCTCAGTTTTAAATAGGCAGCTGCATAGTAGAGATGGTAGCCAACTGCTTGATGATTGAGATGGGCAAATCACGATAGCTAGACAGAATGGAGTAAGGTTGCGCTAGAGATCAAAATGACTGAATTGAACAAAGTGAAGGTCGCATTATGGGCCAGATCGGTATCAAGGTTGCACCAGGAATCGGAAATGATTGAATTATGCGCTTAACAAAATTAAATTCGGTAGCTTTGTCATTATCGTCAGTTTGATCGTCACGATGTTTGAGCATCATAATATTGCAATGAGGCGTCCTTGGATTGATAACGTCTTGTGCCCTCCTAACATTGTAAGTAGTAAAGTTGAATTTGGCGATGTTGTGATGATAGATTCTGTTACATTTGAAGAGAATCGTGTCGTGTTCTTGGTTGAGAGAAGCTGACTTGTCCCCCGGATTGAGATGATCCATAATATGGACTTTTAATTGGAAAAAGAAGTCCTGGGGCACAGCTTAGAATAATGTCTATGAAGTGAGAAGTCACTTACCTTCATAGCAGGGTCATGCACGTGGCTACGGAGGTAGTGACCAATATCATCATAATTCTTCTCACTTTGGCCAATATAATGATGTACTTCAGGGTCGTTCGTCATTTCATTCACTTCTGTACGAAAGTCTTTTCCTTGTTGCCGTTGCTTGATGTGGCGCAAACGTGTCTGATGATGCTCGATCTGAGTTAGCTGGTGAACGAAGGCCTTTCGATCAGTATGACGATATCTGTCTTTTGACGTATGATGCTCTAGTTCTCCCTAATGAGAAATTAATTTAGGGTAAGGAAGAGCAGCGAGCCATGACATACTGGTTTGGTGCTGTACGAATCCATTGTTCCAAAATGATGGATGGAGGCCACGTAATCTCCTAGCGCGTGAAACTTGTAAGTTTGAAAATTAAACAACTTTTTCCTTTGCAGCTGCTTTGGCACAGGTATGTCCCGGGACTGCTCCAGACTCGCTTTTCCTTTTCCTTTACCGATGGCACCTGGCTCAGATTGTGGAGCCGCAGTCACTTGCCCGACATTATTCACCTTGCCTGTCTCTACCCGTTTGGCCGCATCCTTGGCCTGTCGACGAGATTGTGCGTCGACTTCACAATCGAGTTCTTGGGTATGATATGCAGAGCAAACTTTCGCTTTAAACTCACGAAATTGTTCGCCAAGATCCGTTGTCTGTTGGTCGAGAATCTCTAGGGTGAGGTCAGAGTGCATGTGAAGTTTCGCCAATCCATGCCAGTGGGCCATGATGAAAAGAAGATCCATAAGAATTTTGTTGTGCTGTTCTGGAAGCAGACCATCGAAAACAGGGATTGAACACTTGAAACAAAATTAGTTGGCGAAGATATGGGAGTTTCCTGAATACATACTTGTAGAAGGTCCTCGAAGTTACGAGCAGCCAAGTTAGACATATCGGAAGTGTTTGCAGAGAATCTCCTGATGGTCGCTGAACCAAATGGGGGGACCTGCCTGTACCTATCAACGTTAATTGATTGTTAGCTTATTAAGTGATACTCAAAAATAAAATTTTGGCGCACCTCTTATCAAGCTCATGGATCAGGTCCTTGTTGAATGCACAAAGAATTCTTAACAGGTGTATCAAAAGTATACGCCATACTCCAAGTTCAAACTCATGTAGCAAATCCACCACGAGCGCGACAAACACATTGAATCCAAAAGAACCGAGGCAATCCAAAAAAGTGTTCTAATGAAGTGTTAGTAAAAGCAAGCAAAAGTTGATGGTCATGCTCACAGAGGTTGGTACCCATGATTCAGGCTTCAAAAGCGACTCGACAGCTGTGCTGTCTACACCATAGTTCTTTTCGTAGATGAAGCTGCGTGCCGTTTTAACCAGCTGGCTCCTCGAGTGATCAGAATGTGCGAGAGTTGTATGCTGCTGCCTATTGCGAAACATTCCTAAATTGTGAAGTCGTCCCATTGGTATGACACATCGTGGGCAAGGACAACCTCCCAGCTGCTGGATAGTTGCGACAAGTACCCTGATTTTCATGAGTTGCAAAATCGAACAAATAATATCAATTACTCACTTCTCAGGGTAATCCGCAGAATAAGTGAATATTCGTGGGTAAAACCTATGTTTGATCCTGTCACAACAGAGAATCACAATGCCGTGTTCATATGCCTGTAAAAACTCGGGATCGAGTAAAACCTTCCATTGAGCTTGGAATAATTCCCGGTGGCAATGTGTTGTACATTCCCGGCCAACTCCTTTGCCGCGGGTGTAAGTACCTGCGAAATCTTTGAACGATTCCGGAAGCTGCCAGACGTCAGTTTCATTACAGGACAAGGAAGTAATTTGGGACCTTAATCCTTTTGAAAGTACGCCACATGATTACCTAGATTGCACGATGGTTTACACCAGCGATACTTCGATTCA
>NW_024540138.1:0-15258 GCF_016647785.1 Suillus fuscotomentosus
CAATGCCCAGACAATAACACCAGGACTCGCCCCACCACACATGTACCTGACACGTAGGTTGGGCATGAACTTCTCCGCCAAGGTTGTGTCGAACCCAAGCCAGGCACGAAGACTAAGGTTGTATAGGTCTTTCCAGGGACATCGCCGCTATCAAAGTAATAGTAGGACACACCGTCACTGATAGCTAGACTTTCAAGTTCATGTTGCATTGGAGTGGACATCTTTAGATCGAAAAAACGGTATTCATGACTACATGCGGTTTCTTATTAGTGTATTTGCAAAGCGTGTCACTACACCTTTTTGGTATATTCTTTCACAATTCGTCCGTTTTTTGGTCTATAGGGTCCATTAGCCTGGCATTTTCTCCTAGTATGTGATCGCGCCGCTAGACTGACGTGGCAAGCGGTATTTCACGAGATCAAGTTCACTGTAGCTCAAGCGTTCACCATTAGCAAATGAAGCAGCATACCACTTCTTGAAGAGGGACTAGAGACCTTCGTGCGGTACTTGCACCTATAACCAATGTTTCATACAATCAGTATTGCCAATGCATGACAACCTAATCAAAACGGACTGCACCGCAAGGCCATAACTTGACAACACCGACTTCCTGTTCTTATTCAATGGAGAAGGTGACCAACCCGAGCCAGAGTTCCGGTGTGAGGAAACAATGATGGACTGTCACCGTTCAGCTTCATTGGTCAAGATGAGCCTCCGATTGAAGTTCTTATCGTGTCGAATTTGTGAATTGTGTTTGGAAGAATGTCAATGGTGGAGCATCCAAGAGTAAAAGGGAGTGTAAGTAGTTAAGATTGTCCGTCCTTTGATCGTCACACGCAGTAATTGTGACGCTTAGCTTCATCATCTAGTATTTATGCTGATTATGGGACTCAGTTACAATAGGCAGGCAATAATATTACATAATCCGTATGGAAGTCTTTGAATTTTGAATTTTTGATATTTGGCCATCTACGCTCTGTGACATAAGCTCAGGTAACTAAGTTCCTCGAAATGAAACAAAAACGTCCTGCGAATCCAGTCAAACATTTAAAATTGAAGCAAAGCTCGCAAACTTGTTGGTAACAGATACGCATAAGTGTTCAAAGACTTATATGCCACCCTAGAAGAAACGGCATTCAGAGACCTTATACGTCGTTTGCACTCTCCCCAGATACGATGCACATGTCATGCCTGCGCTGATCGTGACAACACCTTAACATCTAGCGTCGTACTATCCAGCTGCGAGGGGTAAGGCACCCGCATTACCAGATGCAATGTTGCCCATGTCGTGAGACTGTGGGGGTAATACACCCACTTCTGTCTCAGTCTTGTTGCCCACAATACGCGCAAGCAGGGGTAACACACCCATGTAAAAACGCGTCCGATATTGTGGCCAAAGCGCCGCATCGTCAACGGGCGCTGAGCTGCTCGTTCCAAGACCTCTCGCACACGACCAGCAACCTTGCCCTCGAGTAACGAGGAGGTCTCATCACAGAGCTGCATGCTATGCGCACGACGGATAGCCAAGAAGGCCGGGCAGCGGCAAAAATATGGTGCACGCTCTCAAAGGCATCACAACTGAAATGACACCAGGGCGGCATATCACGAAAACGCGATGCCGCACCTCTGCGGTATCGAGTTGTGATGATCGGGCATACAACTGTACGACGGCAGAGAAAGAGCTAGATGCTCGAGTGTATGGGAAGTCCGGCAGGCGATGACTGTCATACAGTGCGAGAGTCAGGGCACGCGCTGAACGAAAGGAGTCGCTTAACACATAAGAATCTTCGAGCCTAGAAAGGAGGAAAGAAGACAAGTTGTTCTCAACAAAACCATAACCGGATGCAAATATAGCGTAGTCATCCATTGAGAAAGTTGCCAGGGGCGCAGAGGGAATAACACCACGCCATTCTTGCGCAAACGAGGCCAACCGATCAACATAATTGTTGGCGAGACATTCTGGCGTCAGGCCGTTGGTATGAGCAGCGGTCCAGACGAGTGAGGGCGCGGGTGTCGGAGAGTGTAGAAGTGAAAACAACCAGCGGTACAAAGAACGCGCTGGCTGATTGTTCCAGACGTACGGTAGAGCACCGGGAAGTACTTCCTGTATCATGTGGACTGCATTTCCGTGATCTGTCAAAACGGAGTAGGGTTCTTGTTGGCTAGCGTGAATAGACAGTAAAACAGCGGCTATGATGCCCAGTAGCTCGCCGTGCAGGATCCCTGCTGATGTTCCATACCTCGCGAGTGAGAATACTACCTGGCTATTAGGTGTCACGGCTGCAGACGTAACCGAGCGAGTCTGGAAAAGTGACACTGGTGATAGGAGCATTGATGCGTCCGAGGCAGCAAAAGGACGTTGTTGAGAAAAGAAGGTCGTGGGAGCAGCATGTAAGCGTCGCAGAGGACGAGCAATAGCCAGTGTTTCATCACATGATCCGCTTAGTAGCGTGCTGAGGCAGAGATGTTCAAGCCAAGATATCAACGAAGGGAGGTGACGCCGTAGCGATGGCGCGGCGGTAGGCAGTTCAGCCGTCAAATTATGCGAAGGCTCAAACGGAATGGTGAGGCCGTATTTTGTGCAGACCAAGATCCGAAGCGAGAGAGCTGCGTGAAACCATGTCGTGTCAGTACTGGCAGGGCAGCGCTCGGGAAGGACGAAGCAAGCCGTGGTGAACTGTTTATGATATGACGTATGCTGACGTGCCCCTCGAGCAGGTGAGATTGATCAGTCGGCACAATAGAGCAATTGACATCAAGGAGGGTTCGTCGTGCCAAAATCCATGCCCAGGGGAGGCGCTGATGGGCACGAAGAAAGGACTGATGATGAGACGATCTCGCTAAGGGGTAGCGACAACCAGTGAAGTCGCGAGATCGATCGATCACGTGATTTGTATTTACCCACCCTAAACTTCTGAGCTCAGTGGACGTGTTGAGTCAGTCAGACGAAGGCACCGAAATCAGTATTGTCGCCGCCGACGCCGTTCGCTCCTCAAGACTTACATCATGGTCAGTTTTCTCGTCCTGAGCACCTCTTACGGACCCCGTGGTAGCCATGAATACGGTTTTACGCGATCATCGATGTTGGAATGGGTGGATGTGACAATTTAGAGATGGATGTACCAGGATAATTGACTCCCCAATCTTGCTCTTCTTGCCGCTTGATATGCTCAAACGCAGAGCTGACTCTCCCTTGTCATCCGTAGGCACGCGGACCGAAAAAACACTTGAAGCGCCTTGCTGCACCCTCCTCATGGATGTTGGACAAGTTGAGCGGTACTTACGTGCGTGCATCCCAAATCTTTTGGATATCCTTGTTTTAAAGCACCAGAATTATACCCCAGGCTCCCCGTCCTTCTCCTGGTCCCCACAAACTCCGTGAATCGCTCCCCCTCACCATTTTTCTTCGCAACAGGTTGAAATATGCACTGAACGGCCGTGAAGTTACCTCAATCGTCAAGCAGCGATTGATCAAGGTCGATGGCAAAGTGCGCACAGACACTACCTACCCTACTGGCTTCATGGGTAAAGAAGCTTTTTTTTTTCTTGGTTCATTCATTTGATCTCATTTTTTCCGCTGGTTAGACACCATCTCTATCGAGAAGTCCGGCGAGCACTTCCGCCTCCTCTATGATGTCAAGGGTCGTTTCACCATCCACCGCATCACTGCTGAGGAAGCCTCTTACAAGCTCCTCAAAGTCCGCACGGTTGCTCTCGGTGCCAAGGGTGTTCCCCATGTCGTCACTCACGACGGCCGCACCATCCGTTATCCTGACCCTGCCATCAAGGTCAACGACACTCTCAAGTTTGACCTTGAGTCGGGAAAAATCACCGAATTCGTTCACTTTGATACCGGCAACATTGTGATGATTACTGGCGGACGTAACATGGGTCGTGCTGGTGTCATCACACACCGCGAGAAGCATATTGGTGGTTTCGATATCGTGCATGTCAAAGATTCTTTGGACAGGACGTTCGCCACCCGGTAAGTGCCTCCCATCGGCCAACGTAAAAATCTAATGTTTTTGATTAGTATTTCCAACATCTTCGTCATCGGTGATGGTTCAAAGCCCTGGATATCACTACCCAAGGGCAAGGGTACGAAGCTTACCATCTCGGAGGAGAGAGATCTCAGGAGGAGACAGCGGGCTTCTGCCGAACAATAGATATTATCGCGGAAGGTCTATTGATTTCTTTTGCAGCATTTCCTTCACTCTATGCCCCATGTGTATGACCGATCATCACGCAAAAATGCAGATACTCGCAAGGTGGTTATGAATATATGATTCATCTGCACTCCCTACGTCTCAGCTGAGTTCACTAAATATTCCACCAGCACTGTAGCTGCAGTGTAAAGGGATGGAAAATCACCAGTAATCAGCAGCTCTAGGTTTTACCATGGCCTCCTTGTTCCGCTTCTTGTCAACTTCCCAGCGTTCCACCCATTTTGCCATCTTCGCTCTGGGTCTTTCATTTCCGACATTCACAGTCGCAATTATCTTTACCCAATCACATGACATTGCAAAGCACGTAAGCTCAAAAAACGAACTGTGCTCTGAATAGGGCACGCCGTACATCTGCACAGCGAATGTCGACTTTTGCATGGGTTTCAGGTCTGTATGTGTGAAGGGCGGCCGTGACTGCCCGCGTGATATGATGGATGAGATAGGTGGACTGGGATCGCTGCCGGACGGTGGTGTGTAACTGCAGTAGGCGTTATTGATCGATGGATGAGTGTATGGGGAATGGCAAATGCTCACGTCCATCCTGTGGGCCTGAAACCAACCACCCGAGAGTATGTCCCTTTGAACCGTTGCACATATGCCTCGAGCTTGTCTGAAACGATCATGCCCAACGGAACAACATGCACGCCAGCTTCGTTTGGGTCCTTGGTCAATAGCGCATGCAACTCAGGGTCATTTTGACATCGTAGGATGGCAGCCTTGCGCGCATCACAGTAAATTTTGGTCTTGAGAGCTTGTGCGATAGCTAGAAACAATTGAGCGAGCCAGATACGGTCCACACAATACTCACCCTTAACAATGCGTTCTTTACCAATGGAGTAGGTACTGCACAAGAGTGGATCAATGGCTAAGCTGGATTTATACAATAACTAACTTACCCGACAACCACCAACATCCTATCTTTGAGTGTTTTCATAACGGTATCGTCTGCCCTATCTGAAGGAATGACCCAAGCGTCCATAGTCGAGTTGCGTTTTCCATTCGTGTCTGGAGCGCCTATCCACTCCCCAGAAACGATTCTTTTTGCCAACTCTGCGCAGGCTGAGATGACCAGCGGCTGTGGTGGAAAGGTATACTGATACACAATAAGCGTTATTGCCTCGTCAACTAACTTGACTAACCTTCGAGTCTAGGTAGGTCGTATCTAGATACACATGGTCAATTTGCTTTCCTCTCACTGCAGGGTGCATTACATGCTGAGGCGAAGCTCTGAAGTCTCCGCAATGCAAATATCGGAAAGTCTTCCCGGAACCAACAAATGGCGACTTGAAGGCACTGTCACCCGCGTGCACAGTCTGTGGACCCTCAAATAAAAATAGGCACGATCCCGGGCAATGGTTAGCTTCAATAAGTGTGACAGTGACCCCGCCGGAGTTGGGAACAATTGTAGGGACATCCATCGGGAGTGGGTGAACCCACTTGGGATCAACCGACAATATATATATAATCAAATTAGCTGTGTCCCCTAGTTACACTTTCAATATTCATGTTCAACTGAAAAGCTAGGATGAACAATACCTGAGCAATAAATCGGCCCGCTTTTCCAATTTGAAGCGAGGTTGGTATAATGATCAGAATGAGCATGACTAAAAATCGTGTGAAGGCTGTGACGGCGTATCAATTTGGGGATACACACGTTAAGAAGTAGGCAGCGACGCCTGGTATGGTTCCATAGCGGAACGCATCAACGGCGATGGGCATTCCCTGCAGAACTTTGTAAAATGGCGCCTTTCTCCGGCTGCCCTGTGCTCGAGATGATCGAAAACTACGGTCCTCTGCGAGATCTGCTTCCTTCCAAGCTTCATTTTCCTTATGGGATGTCATCAGGACGGCATATAAGTCGGTGTTGTGGACATCTTCTAGTCTACTCGTACTGGGCTCGCATGTGACATCCAAGCCTGAAGTTATGGTTGCATTTGCGCTTGAGGAACTGACGGTGGAGTCGAGACATTTATTGACATGGTGTTGTCTCTCCTAAAATGTGCATCAGAGGGGTTACATCTGCAGCGTGGTCATGTCACCAACCAAGCCAGGTAAACGTGATATGTCGAGCTCGCAGATGGGGCAACTAGCAGGATGGACGCAGTCATTGAGTTGTTCTGAGACATCCTCCATCTCAATGTCATCGTTAGCGGCTTTGATGATGGCCAGCTCATCGTCTCCAACACCCCATTGCTCATCTTCACCTGTAAAGTCGACATCTACCACATCAATAGAATGTGGTATATTTCCATGATCCCTGTAGGGTTTGGGGATACCGACTTCTGCAGATGCGTTTCCTTCAAAAAGTAGCTCGTGAGTTGGCTCGACTGAGGACCGGAGTAACAAAGTTGGAACACCAAAGGTAGAAATGCTGGAAGTGGCTTTAATGACCGACGACTGGAGTAAAGTATCCTTCCTTTCTACAGTGTTCATGCTGCTTTGAACGGGCGCTTGCAATAAAGCGGGCTTTCCAAATGTGGGGAGTTTATCCTCATGAGATTCTTCATGATTTGACAAAGCGACACGTGTGAGAGATGGCTTCCACTCGCATTCATTAGAACCACGTAGATTCCCCTTTTCCCCTTGCGGAGAAGCGTGTTGTTTCTGAGCACCTGGGATTGCTCGCGTCTTCCCGTTGTCTCTTTTCGCTGTACAATCGTCACTGTCCGAATCTATGATGATGATATCCCGAGATAAGGAAGTTTTGGAGTTCTTCTTGTTCGTTTTGGGAAGGGGGTATTGAAGCTTGCTTTTCTTCGTAGATGCGTTATTTGAGAAGAAATCAACGATAGTGCGAGATTGTAAAGGTTCCTTGCGTTTCTTGCTCAAGGGAGCCATGCATTGATCCCAAAAAAAAGTGCAGAGATTACTTGTGTAGAAGGAGTGAGACAAAACAAAGTTTGAACAAAGTAGGATCCCAAATTGGCGATCGGCGTTTGACACGACTTTGAGTCATTGACACGCAACTCCGAGTCTGCTGATTCGGATTCTATCGGCACTACGTATCAAATCGAAAGCGATTTATCGTGAACTCGATATTATTCCAGCTACAGGGCTAGCCAAGCCTGGTTTTATAATATGTTAACCGACTTGGAGTTTTAATCTAGATTAAGTTCGACTAGTCGAAGGAGCGCCGCTGCTCCTTTAGACAGGGCCATCAGGGTATCGGTTTTTGTGGGGTTGTCTTCATTTACGATACCGCTCTTATAATAACCACCCGTCCAGGTTCGTGCTCTGGCTTGAGCTCATATCAAGATTATCGATCCCTCGACTTACAACATGAACGCTCGTCCTACATCTATCTTACATAGAACGCCATGGACACCTCCCATCGCCATCGCCACTGATGGTGTTTACATCGATCTGGAGGATGGTCGACGTGTCATCGATGGGATCGGCGGTGCCGCTGTGACTTGCATCGGCGGAAACCATCCCAAGGTAGTCAAAGCCCTAAAAGATCAAATCGATGTCATGTCATGTAATGTCTTTCTCTTCACTCCTTAACACGAGTGACTGATCATGAATAGATGTATACAATATGCAGCTTTCCAGCCCTCCTGCAGAGGAGCTAGCTAAACTGCTCGTGGATACCAGCGACGGTGTCTTTGAGCAGGTCGCATTCTTATCTGGAGGTATTGCCATAGAACTCTGCTTGAACCTTACTGACCACTACCAATTTAGGTTCTGAAGCAATGGAGACTGTTGTCAAACTCTCGAGACAGGTATGTTGGTATTGTGGAGGCGTAGGCCAAGGGCTCATGAACATAAATGCAGTATTATCTCGAGGTCGGGCAGCCGAAACGGACGAACTACATTGCCCGTCAACTGTCCTTTCATGGAAATACCCTAAGTAATCTGTCCCTTGCATACCATCCTGGCCGCCGTGCGCCGTATGAGGCTATTTTAGACCACCAGAATTTCCACCACGTTTCCCCAGCATTTGCAAAGAGGTTCCAAAAACCAGATGAGACGGAGGAGCAGTACGTCGAGCGACTCCGACAAGAACTCGAGGACAAGTTTATCGAACTCGGTCCCGAGACCGTAATCGGCTGTACGTCATTGTCGTCATGATTTACTCCTTTCAAAATCTGACGATCGGTAGTCGTCGCGGAGACTGTCGTTGGTGCGACAACAGGGGTTGTGAGTGCACCAAAGGGATACTTCAACGCCATGAAATCAGTCTGTCACAAATATGGTGCCCTTTTCATGCTCGATGAGGTAATGTCTGGCATGGGCCGTAAGTGATCTCGATATGTTGATCTTGACCACTATTGATTGTGGGGTTCGCCAGGAATGGGCACCATGCACGCTTGGCAGAGCTTCGGTGATGGTGCTGCACCTGACCTGCAGGCAGTAGCCAAGGGTTTGGGTGGTGGGCGAGTGTTACACATCCCTTCTCTTTTAATGTTACTGATTGGGCCACAGTTACGCTGCCATAGGTGCTGTTCTCATCTCGCCTAAAGTTGCGAAAGGGATCAGGGGGAGTTCCGGACTGCTCAAACATGGTCACACATATCAGGTCGGTACTGTGAGGTTATCGAAGAGTCGGTTATTAACATTTATTCTTGACAGGCAAATCCACTAGCATGTGCAGCATCTTTAGCTGTGCAGAAGGTCATAATTGAAGAGGATCTCCTTGTGCAGTGCAGGAAGAACGGCGTACACATGATTGCGCTGCTGAAAGACCGCCTACAGTCCCAAAATGCTCTCGCAGCGCCATATACATTCGATGTTCGCGGGGCTGGGGCTTTCTTTGGGGTCGAATTCGACTTCTCCAGCCTCGAGGCACGCCGTATTGATATGAAGGACCAACAATTTGCAATGGCGGTGCAGGCGCGCTGTCTTGAGAATGGACTTATTGTGATGGGCATGGTCGGTGGCTCCTCGCTCGATGGATCAAAGGGGGACCACCTCATGCTCGGCCCTGCGTACAATGCAACCACCGAAGAGATAGAGAAGATTGTGGATATTTTCGTGAAGAGCATCGAGGAAGTGTTAACAGAAAATTTTGCATAAATATCGATCACTCTGTACATAGCATCAAATTTTGTGAATGCAGTAAGCATCCTTGCGTAGTAACCCCAAGCCCTCGGTGATCGGGGCATCCCGCAAGGTTACGCCACCATCGCTTTCGCACGCCTTCTCCAGGCGGCATCTACCCGAATTCGAGCACCGGCTTTAACATTGCGTCGACGCATCGTTTCTTTCTCATTGACCACTAGCTTCCCAACATCTAGCAGAACTTCAGAATCGATGGCTGGGAGCATGTTCTAATGGACTATCAACCAATCTATCAGCAAGAAGCCACAAGCTCCAGTGTATCCTTGCAGCCACTAGAATCAGAACAAGCTCACTTTCCATCCACATCGGCGTCGGTATCGACTATAGATTTCAAGCCAATACGTTCTAGCGCAAGAGTAAAAGCAGCCAAGCAAAAGGAGAAGGAACGCGAGCAGGCGAAAGATAGGGAAGGTGACTCAGCAGAGCAATACATAGCAGTGCCATTAGAGAGCACCCGTGAAACTAGGTCGACAACCCAGGCCAAGAACAAGCGCACTCGAGAAGGTAGTTCAGGAAACGGAAAGTTTAAAGAATCGTCAGAAGAAATTGCCCGCGTGAGCAAGAGGTGCGGCGAACATGTTCCCGCACCCATAGTTATATTTAACTGACATCCTGACAGCAGAGCACATCGAGCGACACTTCCCTCTACATCCGCCCCATCACTTGCAATTACCGAACCAACAAAAGACCGCAAAGGCAAGAAGCGCGCCGCTCCAGAACCGGATTCAGAAGAAGAGGGGCAGAGCACTACCTTATCTTCTAAGCGCACAAGAACTACAGCATATTCCTTGAGATCAAGAACAGACGCCTCAACCTCTGCCTCCGCACCCATGCCTAGAAGACCCAAGTTTGTATTCAGCCTCTCTCGCCCTGGATTTGCTCACATGTTACGTTACAGGTCATCACCGAGTAAAGCGAAAGCAGCGACGAAAAGCAAAGTTGGCGCTTCTGCAGGCTCTTCGAAGATGGCTGACGAAGACGTTGCGATGCTTGATACTACGATAGTTAGGCCCGATGAACCTGCCTATGAAGAACAACCTGACGGCTGTGATGACGATGACGTCGCCATGGATGACCAAGATAACGGTGGTGATGGCGAAGGCGACGACAACGGGGATGAAGAAGGACGCTTACCAGTTGGTGCTACTCGTGGATTTGCTGGCCTAGACGAATCTGCTGCGATGGCAATCTTTGGAGATTATCGCCAATTTGGATCATACATGGTTTCCCTCTCAAGCCGACTCAAGACCATGTTGAATAATATAAAATCAACCGCGAGCCCAACCACTCGCTTGGTGACACTGCAGGAGCTTAGTGAGCTCCTCAGCATAAGCACGGAAGACACTTTAGCAGGCTCGTTCCAAGTGGAACAGTTTGTAAGGGAACTCGTGAAGATCCTTGGTGGGCGCGGCGCAGATGAAGACGAAGACGACGACGGTGGTGATGATGGGGATGATCATGACGAGGACGCGGCTCTAGCTGCTGCATTGGCGATGAGCGGGGGTGGAACATACCAGGGCGATGAGAATCTCGAAGCGCAGATGCTGGCATGTCGTTGCCTGGCAAATCTGATGGAGGCTCTGCCTGGTGTAGCCCACTCCGTTGTCTATCACGGCGCAATACCGGTCCTTTGCAGCAAGTTGATTGAGATATCTTATATTGATCTCGCAGAACAGACTCTGAGCGTGAGTCCCTCAGTTGCAATGCCACATTCTCCCCTAAATTGTATTTCAGACACTGGAAAAAATATCCGAAGAGTTCCCTAGCTCCATCGTACGAGAAAATGGTTTAGCGGCACTGCTGAACTATCTAGACTTCTTCTCCATCGCTGTACAAAGGACTGCGCTGCAAGCTGCTGCGAATTGTTGCAGAAATATCTCGCCGGATCATTTCCAGATGATTCTTGGCGTCTGGCCCATTATTCGCAATTGCATTGGCTATTCTGACCAGAGGCTGGTTGAATTTGCATGCCTGTGCGTCATCAGAGTTGTGGACTCTTATCATCGCTCCGCGACGGAGAACCTGGAAAGCCTGCTGGATGAGACCGCCATTCGTGCGATCAACTTACTTCTTATGCCAGCCGGAGGTTCCCCCTTGATTGCTGCTAATACATTCACTTTACTCTTGAAGGCACTGGCAACAGCCGCCCGCGCAAGCCCAAAGATTACCCTCAATCTACTTCAGGCAGACATCGTTGATACACTTTACCAGATCCTGACGGGAGTTCTCCCCTCAGCATCTGGCGGTGGGGGCGAGCAAGGTGGCCAAGGGCTGGCTGGCGATGTGACTCATATGACAGTCATGGAGAATCTTGCCCACCGATCCAAGGAGCAAGTGGAAGAAGCCCTCAGTCTGGTGTCCGAACTAATGCCTCCTCTTCCAAAAGGTACGCCTGAGAATCTCGTAATAACATGATTGCCTACTCACACCTTTTGAAGATGGCGTGTTTGATCACAAGGGCTATACCGACAAGGCATTGTCACGGATGGTAAAAGCTAAAACCAAGGCTGATCGCGCTGCTGCGCGTCAGGCTGTATTCGCACCTTATCAGCCAAGCCCTGACACATCGGCGCAAGCAACACCTGCAGCAGAACCATTTCAGGATACCAGCATGAATGACTTTCAAATGCAGGATCCTGACGACATTCTTCCTTTAACCTCTGTCGCTGAGCCTGCAGTAGCAGATCGTTCTGAGCTTCTACGTTCCAAGCCGGAGGTTGTCGGACGATTTATGCAGTTAATGGTGCCCATCTTGATAGACGTATATGCTGCTAGCGTAATTACTCCCGTCCGGGTTAAAACTTTGACAGGTCTACTGAAGGCAGTAGGTTTCCTTGAAGGGGAGGCGCTGAAGGACGCATTTAATGCGAGTATCTTTTTTTGTTTGTTTTATAGCCCCGTCTGATTTTGAAATATAGCTAGTACCTGTTGCGAGTTTTGCCTCATCGATTCTATCGTCTAAGGATCATCCTTCACTAGTCATTGGTGCACTTCAGCTCGTCGATCTTCTGCTACAGAAGCTTCCAGCGGAATACCGCCCTGTCCTGCGGCGAGAAGGAGTATTCCACGAAATCGAATCACTTGCTGCAAGAACACTAACTTCCATGAAATCTAAGGATTCAGATGGCACCATCGTAGCGGACCCTGTGAACATTCCTCTTCATATTTCCTCTACGATACCTGGGTACAAAAAGCTTCACTCGCTTTCTTTGGAGCCCGAGGATGCAATTACTTTACGGGCCCGAGTCATCCGCTTCAAGTATTCTTTGGGACAGGAGGAGGGAGACGAAGATAATGCCTTTGATGAACTTCGCCGTCTTGTCGATAGACTTGCTACTCCAGATGTGGGCGAGTCGGCCATGGTGTCTGCATTGAGGGACATTGCAGATCATTTCACATCCCACTCTTCTGTCTCAAGCTTCGAGCTTTTGCAGAGCGGAGCTGTCGACGGGTTGTTGCGCTTTGCTACTGACGCTGCCAGGAGTACAGGTACGAATCACTGCCACGTTTTATCGGATGGCTTAATTTACTTTATGCCAGTCACTAGCAAACGACGCCAAGAGTTATTGTATGATGCATTTAGCCGTATCCCGAGAGGTGGGACTGTTACTCAGTCTCCACTTACTGTTTTGGTGAAGAAGCTGCAGGAGAGTCTCACGAGAATGGAGGACTTTGATGTCGTCACTGTTTCACAAGGAACAGACGGTGAGTACAATGCCGATCCTTCTCCTTTCTGTGTCAAACTTAACGTGCGGTAGATTCCAAGCGAAGTTCACCATCTCTCCTTGCCCGACAACTTCGCCTTCGTCTAGTTGCAGATAATGAGTCTGACATTCCTCGCAACCTCCAGAACATGGTGGTTTCTATCCATGCCATCGCAACGTTCCAAGCATTAAATGATTACTTGCGTCCCAGAATTACGGGGTTGATGTCAACCGGAGGACTGTCTGGAATGTTAGCAGCTTTGGCAGCCTCTGGGTTTGGCCCAGCAAGTTCGCGCAATCCTCCGGAAGCCCCAATACAAGCAAGCAAGCCTGCAGAGTCTAGCAGTGCTACAAAACCTGCTTCTGAAACACCTGCCGCTGGCTCCTCGGAGATTGGCCGACGCCGGAGTTTAAGACTCAGCGCTAAGAATGGCGGACCATTAGGTGACAAGAGCGAGGGCAGTTCCGCAACAGTGCCTGCCATCGGTTCAGTGCATACTGGCTCGTCATCATCTGTTGCCCCTCAATCTACAGCCCAACGCATGGAAGCCCTTATTCAAGACGGCGGACTCATATCAGACTTTACCGATGATGAGGTAGACGCTGAGGTAATTACCGAAATCAAACATATAACTTTGGGGCTGACCGCTTTCTTGGAAGGTATTTGAAGATGACGATGACATCGACTCTGCTGCAGACAAGACCGTCACCTTGTCCATTGCTGATGGTAAGCCATCGCGATAATGCTGTAGGAGGTTACTCATCCGACACATCCTCAGACGGTAGCAAAGTGGAAGCGCAGACTCCTGATGGAACACGAGTTGCAACTCCAAGTACAGCACCTTCGATTTCATCATCTAGACCGCCCAATCCGAATAAAACCTCGTATGCAGCTGCTCTAAAAGCCAAACCGTCGGACTGGCACCTTGAGTTCTCGATGGATGACCACCTTCTCCCCCTTGACCTGACAATATATGGCGCCATTCATCAGCATGAAATCCGTAAGAAGCTTGGACCTGTGCCATCTAGCTCCATGTGGCAGGGAATCTATACAGTCAAGTTCAAGAAAGTAAATGGTCCTCCCCCGAGCCAAGAATGTAGGCACCAGTAACCTGATTGGTGTTGCTGAATCTGATGATATTGACAGCTCGTGCAGACACCTCGGCATCTAAAATCCGATCACCCAGTCCCATCCTTTCTTCCCTCCCGGATGATGCCCCTCATGCCAAGATTCTCCGTTTGCTTCGCGTATTGCATAGATTGAATGCTGCGGAAGCCCAACGGCCAGCCAGACCGTTAGATCGTCGCGCGCTCTCGGAGTCTACGTTCATTAACAACAAGTTAACTGCTAAACTCACTCGTCAGCTGGAGGAACCGATGATCGTAGTCAGGTGATTCAGTCGTTCCTTTTATATACTTGCAGTTGCTTACTCTATTCAGTTCATGCTTACCCGACTGGGCACTTGACTTGCCACAAAATTTCCCTTTCCTCTTTCCATTCGCCACTAGGTACAACTACCTCCAATCGACTTCTTTTGGATACGCTCGCCTTATTCTGAAGTGGCAAAGCCAGCAAGGCCGCAGCCAGGACAGCTCGCGGCGAGATGAGGGTATCGGTTTTCTTGGACGGCTGCAGCGCCAGAAGGTCCGTATCTCTCGTAAACACATACTGGAGTCAGCGGTCAAGGTTTTCGAGCTCTATGGGTCTTCATCCTCGATCTTGGAAGTGGAGTATTTTGATGAGGTTGGGACTGGGCTTGGACCTACTCTTGAGTTTTATTCCCTCGTTTCGAAGGAATTTGCCAGGAGAGATCTCAAGATATGGCGAGATGCCGACTCAGCTGCTCCTGGCATATATGTTCATCACCCTACGGGACTCTATCCTGCCCCTATTAGCCCTGACGACATTGCAAATGATGGGGGACAGTGAGTGCTTCTCTAGCCCAAATGGCTGTTGTATATCTGACGTCTAGTGGTAGAGAAAACGGACGCACATCCTCCGAGTTGTTGGCCAATATGTGGCGAAGGCAATGTTGGACTACCGCATTATAGACCTCTCAGTCAACAAGATTTTCGTTAAACTTGTGCTAGGGGAGGAAGTGCCTTTTGACCATCGAGTCCCGAACGTAAGAAAATTGTGTGCGAATAAGACACTGTACTCATATGATCGTGTCCAGCTTGTGGACAATGAACTTGCCAGCTCTCTCTCCAAACTCCAGAGCTACGCGTCCATGAAAGGGCAGAGTGAGAACTGGTATTCGGTGTTT
>NW_024540139.1:0-15248 GCF_016647785.1 Suillus fuscotomentosus
TCTTTCAATGTAGAATGTGCAGTTGTCGTATTAGAACATAAACTTGCCGAATCGATAGTCGTGGATATAGCTCGGGCGCTTTATGAACTCCGAATTTTGAAACACTAAGTATATACCTATAAATTGTACGTAAGTGCCGCTCAGGCTTTATATTATGGATTACTTAGTCGGTCACGTATATGTGGCATGGCCACAGTACTGCTCTTCAAGCTACCCTTGCTATCATGATCAATTCAAGTCGAAACAGTTCTCCCGGTCATGTTTCTTTGCTTAAGGCTTAGGCTCCAGGCGAATCCCGCAAATGATACTTATTTAGCGTAAGCAAACCACTGGCAGTACAGTAGACCACCGTGTACCTGAATTGACTCATGTAGGGTCTGGACTCTGGACTCTGAAAATTCGCAGCTTTCCTCATATAGTTAACGCTGGTGGACGCCCATAGCGGATGTGCAGTACTGAGTGCTGAAACTCCGTCACGGCACATATCCGAGTCGGCAGGTGACATTTTTGCCTGACTGCGTAGATGGTTTATTCATTCGGCACTTCCAGTTTCAACTACACATTTCACTCAATTCTGTTTCTATCTGATGTAGTGGTTCAACCTCGTGATGAATATTAGAGAGAGAACGACATGTTGCAAATTTTGTGTTTATGTAAGTAGCTAGAAATCTCGTGAAAGTGCTGACTTCTGCAGGAATGGATGTATGTTAACAACTTCGCCTCCGGCTTCGCGCACACATCCACTAACGATATCCTACGATCGCGAATAGATTTTCAATGATTTTATGTGACCATCAAATGGGCTCATTTTCCAAATTACTGCACATGAGCGCTATGCTCATCCGGACCGCTGGCATCTTGATCAGAGCATCATCATTACAAAAAAATTCTGATACCCAAGCAAAACAGTACAGGACGCTCTGCGGAAATGATTATTTTCTGCGCTGGAACACTGTTGCTTGATCATGATTATCAAATGCTCCCCGAGCTGGATATCATTTGGGTGAGATGCAACCAATCACATCTAGAAATATTTTTCAGCCGAAACTATAAACGATCAAGTCAATTGGATAGTGCTCGAGTGCGATGGCAGTTCGTGATGCTTCCTTATATGCGCTCACGAATTGGTATTCAAAGAGTATAACTTCCGATCTCACTTTACAACAACGCATCCTAAACCCCACATCTCAGCGATTAACATGACCGTACTTAACGTCAACAAACTCAGTTTCTATGTTGTGCTCCTGTCAGTTGCCTTCGCACAAATCCTAGTGGTCAGTGCTGCAGAGAATAACCTGGATTCTGACAATGTGGATGTTACTTATGGTGAGTGGGTGCTGGCGATTATTTGGAGCACAACTGACGAGCTTCTAGCGGCGACCCATCCTTTTTGAAACCCAAACACAACTGGAGGGTTGAAAGTTGACGTAAAGAAGGACAGATCGAGTGCATGGGCACATTGACATTGGGAGTAGAAGATGTGTTCGCGCACACGTGATTATTTGTTTATACTGAATGTATTACATGCTTCTCGAGAACAACTGTTCGAGTCTTGCTTGAAGTTCCTTCTATTGAGATAACACGGCGAGTACATTCTCTGACTCGGAGTGCGGAGGCGGTCCAACCATAGGTGTATGGTAGTGAGCAGGCTCTGAGTCGGAGGCGCCTCGGACTATTAGGCGCAAATTATACGTCACATGCTGATTGAATCGGACAATTTTGACTGTGGTATTGGGTCCGGACAGTTGTGCAACTAGTACGAGCGAGATCTGCGAGGAGCTTTAGCTTAACCAAGTACCGATAAAGTTATGACAGATGTGAGGGAGACGAATGAGGCACGAGAAAGAGGGAACGACAGATGTGAGGGAGACGAATGAGGCACGAGAAAGAGGGAACGACAGATAGCCCTAGATTTAACCAAATGATAAGGATCTTCTATGAAAAGCACGTTTGCAAGACCTGCTGGCCAAAGGCGATGGAGGCGTCCTTTGCAGTCATGATGTAACATCCAACATGCGATGTCGATGACGTCTCGACGTACCTTTCTGATATGTACTGATCACCGTTACCAGGATTGGACCATTAGAGTTCGCCATTGCGAGCACGCTGAGGTCATGGTCGTATCTGGATCAGATTCGCACAATTGCAACTTGTACTCTCCTCTCCTGACCAATGGTGTCATGGATGAAGCGCAGTCGTTTCTTCCGGAGAATCTCGCTGGCGTAGGTCGCCGTAGGCGCAGTTCTCCCAACGTTGCATGCCATTCTTCGAGGAGGACCAGGCAAGATAATTTCAAGTGGTGGCTGGCTTCCTGGCATATTCTTAAATAGTTGATCCTGTGGGATATAAATAAGATCGAATATACGGGAATGGGATGACCAAATTACTACAGCAATTTCCTCCTTCCACGGTAAGGATAGGTTTAAGGCATTATCCTGTCTTGAAAAAATTAACAATGGGAAGACGCATAAGTAATTTGCAAGAGTCATTTGCAGAGCCTTTTCTTCGTCTGGACTCGAGACAACTTTGGTTGCGCAACTTAGTCACTTGAATGTAAGGCAGCACTAGAAACTGAACAATTCTGTTGTATTGAACAGGCTCAAAGAATACAATCAAATGATACACAGTTCCGCAAATGCCATTCAACGAAAACAGACTTAAACGTACCAAGTGGTGTGTTAATTTAGTCCTAATGCGCTCTCCATTGCAATTACGATACTCCCCATTTCCAGAGTATGTGCAGGGTCACACATAAGAATTCGTCGAAGATGATAGAGACAACGATGCGTGTGATGATATGTGCCCTAAGGTTGGTCACAGTTGTAGTCGAGGAGAGCTTGCTGCGGTATCCATAAATACTGAAGCTGATGGCCGAAGACCAGCACGAAAAGTCGGTGCTCTTGTTCTGGATGGGTGCGACCAAATGCTTTTGGCGAGCTTGGTAGGCTCTCCGACTCCAGACTGCAATTGAGATTCTGTATCAGATACGTATGAAAGGAAGGTACTCACGATGTTGTACCGGTTGCGATCGGATGCTAGCATGCCACGCGGTGGCAAGGATGCTAAGAATTCCGAACATCCAGCCAAATACCAGTTCTTCGCAAGATATCATGGCTACCGAGAAACCCGCCTGATATGTGATTGGCACAGCCAACAAATTTGCCGGCAGCGCGTTCAGCAGCTGACCAGTCCTTTGTTCCTACAGTGCCATGGACGGTGAGGACGAGGTGTTGGAGACTCATCGGATTATTGTAGGTAGCGGAGTGCTTCCCTAATATCCCCAGGAGTGATTAGGAAGAGCGAAGCCGGTCTGCACGCCAAGGTGAGCAACAATGTTGTCCAGGGACCAGTTCATCCATGAAGAAATCGACAGTCCAAAACTCTGTGGGCTTCCCGCCATACCTTCACAAATGGACTTCTGATCTGGTTGTAAAAGACGACGAGGATGCCTGGATTTCGGTGAGAGGTGTCATATACTCGTGCGGGACATCAGGGCCGCCGTGCAGTATGATGAGAGGGTGCACACCCGAAGCGTGGTCCCCAATGATTTGGTACCAAGTCTGGTACGTGTCATCTCCGATTTTTAAATCTACTTTGCCTGTGACTTCAGCCATTCGAAGATCAGCATATGAGGCGCGTTGGGGGAACGACTGACAACCAGATGAGACTTGACATGTCGACACACGATAATGGCTGATGCGTTTAAATTTGGAAATGACAACGTTAGGACCAAGTCGGAATGTTCAACTTGGATTACTCAAGTAGTATGTAATCCTACCCGTTCCGTGTACGATTATTTCCTCGTTTCCCCTGCAGTGAATGTACATCCGGATTTCCATCTCAATCAGATATTCCAGTTTGTTCATTTGATTTAGTATCTCCAATCTCTCTTAACATATAGCAGACAGCCGCCCTCTCATCGTGTATCCTGGCAATGATAATGCCTAGAGATCCTTCCCTGAACCCGTGGAAGGTGCAAATCACTGGACATTCCATTCTCTTGCATTCAGTCTTATATTTTACAGGATTTAACTTATTCAAGCACATGTCAAAAAATCAGTCACCACTTGAGAGTATCTCGTCTGGTCCTCCTCCTTCTCCAAGAACGGCATGTGACGCTGCGAAAACTGCACCCACTTCACATGCGGGATTCTCTGGAAGAATGCCTCACGCAGGCTTCCTGCGCTTCGTCCATCACACCGTTGGTGAGCAGAGTAGGAGTCGTGATTGTGTGAATTTGATCCAGACACGACCATGACTTCAGTGTTCCCGTAATCGTGAACTCTGATGGTCCATTCCTGGAATCCATGATCAGTACCTATCAGAAAGGTCGGTCAAGATATCACCTACATCGTGTGATACACGGTGGGATGTTGCATCATGGCCACAAAGGACGTCTCCATCACCTTTGGCCAGGGGCTCTTGCAAACATGCTTTTCAAAGAAGATCCCTACCATTTGTTTATATTCAGGGCTATCCGTTGTCCCCTCTTTCTCGTGCCTCTCAACCATCTCCCTCACATCCGCTGGCAGCGCTTTTTCTCTTCCTAATGATTAGGTTTGAACTTGTTTCCATGATGGTCCATCGATTGCACTGATGTGACTGACACTGCGTGGGTGAGTTATCTACAGTGTTACTTCATAGCTGTGATTAACTTACCTGTTCTGTAAGTTCAAGTTTCAATGGGGAGACTTCGAGCAGCATCACGATTGCAAGAAGGTATGTGGCTGCCACCCCAAGTCAATACTGCGCGAGATTACACTGACTGCTACAAGGTATACTTACACTCAGTATAGTATGTGCACACCAGCTGGCGTTGGACGTCAAATAGGCTTATCTTGCAAGATGATTCTATGGCATGGAGTCAGAGTCGCCGAGCGCCGTTACGATACAGGTATACTACGGTATGTAATGTCAGCAAGTACAGTCTTAGTAGCATACTAATTTGTTGTTGAGGAAGGCTGCTGCCACTACGCCATGTACAAGATGCCATCGTATCGTCTGTTATTCCATTATTCTTTACATCGACTTTCAACCTTCCCGTCGCTGCATTATTATGTAATGAAGCTTCAAAAGCATTTCTTTCCTTTATGTACTGGAGGTTCAAATTCATCAGCCAAGTCCTACACCATCACCAGGACCTACTCACAGGCTATACCATCCACGTCGTCATCAGTTCAGGTACATTTAGTGACGTCTGCTGCTGCCACTGTGAATTGCGTGAATGTCACAGACAAGAGTAAGACGTAGAAGCTGGTGTTGAGCACGCTCATATTATTGAATGATAGTACCGTCGACTAAGGCTCGCTGGTTAAGATGTGTTGTCTTATTCCAGATGAGATCAGTTGGGCCCTTTTACTAAGAAAATACCTTCTCCCCCTTAGTTCACGTATACTACTTAATTGCGTCAACCTTGAAAGTCACCTCACTCTTGATTAACTAACATGTCTAAACCGGCGGGGAAGGGTGGATCGGTGAGGGCACGCCTCACATCAGAGCATTCACGAATCTAGGGGCGCGGATGGACACAGGCTTCCCAGATTAAATGTATCGTCTTGCATAGAGTTCTGTCATCCAGTATAGCCTTAGTAGTGTAATTTCTCACTGCCCACTCACATGATAAAATTTGTTGTTGAAAGCTACTGTCACTATATGTCACGGAGTATAGTGCTCATATACAAAATGACCGTCCGGTCTACTGATCTATTATTCTTTACATCAACTTTCAACCTTGCGCTGCATCGAGCCTTTAAAAGCCCTCGCAGGGCGATTCCAGTTCATCTCTTACTAGAGGTTCAAATTCATCAGCCAAGTCCTACACCATCACCGGGATCTACTCACAGGCTACATCGTCACTCAGGCTCCTGTCACAATCCGACACACTGGTGACGGGTGCTGCTGTGATTTGCGCGAAGGCGACAGACAAGAGTAAGATGTAAAAGCTGATTTTGGGCAGGATCATGGTAGTATTGAATGATAGTGTTGGCTAAGACTTGTTGGTTAAATCGATGCGTTTTTGTGTGCCAGATGAGATTGTAGTTGGGCCCTTTTATACATCAGCTCGGCGAGGGTTTACCCAAGTGAATTCGAAGCACGTTGCTTTGAAATTTGGGATAGTATTTCAATTTTTGTCAAAGATAAGATGGAAGTCGGCGTTCAAATTCGGTGCACAGCGATCGACTGATGCGGACTTACCATGGCTGTGATAATCGTGAGGCTGTAAAGATTTCAGAGTACTAGCTATTAGTCCAGACTCATATCTGACGGCACCTACAGGTTTGTACTGTTTTTGGATCCAACACCACAAGGATGGTGCACAGCACCTCCGAGCAATGACATTAATGACATGCCATCACTTTCGGTTTAACAACATGACTTGAGCGAAATATGTTTATGCAGTTGTTGTCATGATGAACTACTTCGACCGAAATAGTCAGCGATAAGTTCGCAAGTTGGATTGGAACCACTCAAGAATATCTGCGTGATCCAGGCTAATCGGAGAAATAATCTTATGGTACATGATGTTTCAGGATGACGGAGATGGCAGTAGATTATGATGCCACAAAGCCTGGTTGCCACATGGGTGAGGTGGAAAAGCAGTTCGTTGCATTTCAATTTCATGTCGTTGGCCGTCGGTGATTTCCTAGGTGCTCAACATTGATGGTGTCGCTGCGATCAGCCTCTCAGGCCATCAGCATCACTAGAATCATCATGTGGCAACGCCACCATGGAGCCCACAGAACTTGAAGGGGCGACTTGTCCGACTCAGTATTAGTTCCTTCTATCGGTAAATCCATTCTCCGACTGCAAGCTAAACATCAACACTTCAAAACAAAACTCATCTGCTTATCTCGTACTAGTAACTATTCCACGTCCTACCGCATCTTAACAATTTCTGCGGTATTAGAAATTGTCTCTCGACTCAGCACAATCATGCGCTGATTGAATCATATGAAAGGGCAAGTTTGACTGACGGGTCTGTCGGATAATTGTGCAACCAGTCCATATGCGAGATTCACGAGGAGCTCTAACTTGACCGCGGTAAAGTATTTTAGGGTTATGACAAATTAGTTGGCAGTGCTAATCATATATCAGCAGGATACTGGGCTTAATACTTAATAATCGTTACTACTAGTATCTTCAGGTAATCAGTATCCATGATGTCTCGTGTAGAACTGGCAGTTGGTTGGATGTTCGGAATGCTTACTATACTGGCCACCATGTGGCATGCTAACATCCGACTCCAACCGGCAGAACATCGCGAGTACCTCCCATACGTGTTGAAGCGAAAAATGATAGACTGACCTCCGCACTTTAGAAACTATAGAATACACTTACGCTGGTGACGATTACCCATGGGAATTTCCCGTCGATCTCACCCATGAAGCCGTCGCGATGACTCTTCACGAGAGTGTGCATTTTGCTCTAAACGCATCTGATACAGAATCTCAACTGGAGTGGGAGAGCCTCCAAAGTTGGCCGAAAATAGTTGGTCGCACCCATCTAGGACCAGAGCAGCGACTTTTCGTGCTGGTCTTCGGTCATCAGCTTCACTGTTTATGGATATTGCAGGAAGCTCTCCTCGACTACAGCCGTGACGGACCCCTGACCAATGATCATCACGCACATCACTGTCTCAATTATCTTCGGCAGACTCTTATGTGTGATTCTGCACATACGCTGGAAATGGGAGACTTTCTGAATGTCGATTACGAGAAGGACAGATTAGGAGACACATTAGTGTGCAGGGACTGGAGCAAGGCCATCTCTGTATCTGAAGAGTACCACGAGAAGTGGTTGCAATGGAGGACGCATTGGGACTGAATTGACACACTACTTCATACGCTTCAACCTGTTCGCTGAATGTATCTGCAGAACTATGTATTATTTTACTGAGTGGTTCAATGACGTTTTGAATGTATACACTTGCAAATCCGAGCCTATACAATCGTTCAGTCTCTACTAGTAGTACTGTCTTATATTACGGATCATAACCGGAGGCGAGATCGCCAACGATTTTGTACCAAGTTTGGTATGTGTGTCTCCGACTTTTAAATGTACGCCTGTAACTTCAGCCATTCGAAGATCAACGTATGGGGCACGTCGGAGGTGAACGTTGAACCTTAACTGTTGACCACATGAGACTTGACATGGACATGCGATACTAGAGGCTGTTATCGATGCTGTGCTATGAGGTAAGTTCCTCCCAAAATTCTAGTCTATTCTGATATTCAACTTACGGATGCGCGTTCTGAGCTCAGCGCTCAGCCGGGAGGATCCGTCGTATCTCCCTTTGATCTCCCTAGACTTCCAATTCCGTGGACCGTTCAAACTTGAAACATACGGTGTCCTCATGGGTCATTTCCTGAAGAGGAAATGCTCGGTCAATTGACAATTCCCGATGGTGCCGCAATTGTAGTAGTAGGATTCTATGCGGATTGATCCACCTGCAACGGTGACGTTATGGTGTTATTTAACGAGGTGCTCACACCATGGTTGCAACTCGCTTCCACTCTCCCCAGATATCTCCTTACTCCTCCGGAAGCCTGAGGATCCTTCAGGTTGTTCTGTCCGCCATCTGATATATCATGTCATCTAGTTGGACGCCAGATGAATCGTCTGAAACGTTTCTCGCAGAGAAAGGCTGGTTGCAGGGTGCAGTGGCCAGCTCCATTGCATATGGCATTGGTGTTACGCTGTTCTTTATGTGCTTCCACCTCCTGATCCGGCAAATGACCCGCACGAACTACAAAAAGAGTCTGCCTCTACTCATATACATCACCATAGATTTTATCCTCGGCACCTTATTTATGGCATCGCTGGCTGATTTCACACAACTCGCATTCATTCAATATCGCGATTATCCAGGCGGTCCGAACGCATTTGAGAATAACATGTTCGGCATTCCTGTGGACATGCTTGGAAACGTCTGTGGTGTTCTGATGATGGCTCTTTCAGATGGATTGGTCGTGCGTAGAGGTATTTGATGTTGAAAATGTTATCGCTAATATATCTGTTCAGGTTTGGCGCTGCCTGGTAATTTACAGAGGGTGTATGGTGCCAATATGGATCATCATGTTGTTCCCTTGCCTGATGTTCGCTGGATCCATCGGTCAGTTGCTTACTTTCAATGTCTATTTGATTGTATCGGCCGCTCACTGTCGCATCCATTAGCTATGGGTATAATGTGGCTGCTTCAATTATCCAGCAGTTCCCCATTTTTCACCTCGACTAACATCAACTACACCGTTCCATATCTCAGCCTCTCACTCGCACTGAACATTATCATCACGATCGCTATCGTACTTCGTCTACTCACATATCGTCATCGAATTACCAAAGCTCTTGGCTCTAGGTTCGGCGCTCAGTACACGTCTATTGCTGCGATGATAGTCGAATCTGCCGCTCTTTATTCTACATTTTCGCTGGCACTTCTAATACTCTTCCTTCTAAACAATCCCATATCTGCAGCATTTATTGAATTGCTGCCTCAGATTCAGGTTAGCACCGGCAATTAGAGAGGCATTCGCGCTGCTTATGACATGTCACAGGTAGTTGCAATGTTGCTCATAGTTTTCCGGGTCGCGCAAGGAAAGGGTTGGTCTCAGGACACCATGTCCAGGGTCATGACCTCGAAGGCATCAGTGCAAGCAATCCGTATGGGTGATTTCGGGTACAATGTGCGGGATGGCTCCAAAACGTTCACTGGTTCCTCTGGCATTGAAGCGCATGCAACCTACAAGGGTAATGACCACGATTCAGTGGAAGCAGTTGCGTGAGCAAGGTCGCTTGGATACCTACTGAAATAACAGTTGTAGAATGCTACGGGTCAGAGTACATGTAAAACACATATTTATTTAGTATACTTTGACGATGGACCGGCCTCAGGATTGAAAATATTGTTTGCACTCCACGATTACTTTGAAAATAACGAAATCTTGCATTGGCGTAGTTGTTCAATGGAAGCACATGATATTGACCGGCGTATATAGAAGATAACGTATCAGTGTCCTGCCATAACGGCCGGTGTCCGAATCATCATGCAGTTGATGCGCCCAAACTAATATCCTCATGTAAGTCATTAGTAATTGATGGACTGCCTCACCGGAAGTCCCCATTACGCTAACCTTTGCCTTCCATAACTCTACGGCACCTAAATGCTTCTCCGAGCCACGCAGTGACCTGTATCCGAAGCGACCCCACGATGATGAGTCCCTGTACCTTGTCATGGCATCAATCGTACAGGTGGATACTGACCGTATTCCGCATTACGATACGGTGACTGACGGATCGATCAGAGAATCACACCGTAACTAGCGTACTGCCACGGGGCTACTAGTACTTTACCTGTAATTGAATCTTAAGCGCCAAAAGTTACTGCGATTCCCTGCACATAGTAATGAGACGACTTTTCCTTGCTCTTAAAGCGATACTCGCCACGGTCGTAGGCATCGGCCTTGCCAATCTTATTGCACGAAGGCCCCGGTTGTCCGACAGCAGTTTTTTCAAAGGAATTGCTCTCAGCCATGGTACTACAAAGGTTTCGAGCGTGTCCTAAAGGCTTGACTGACGATTCCACGCATCAGATCTATCCCTTCAGATAGATTTCGGGGAACCAGTATGGATGCGAATAGACCAAACGGCACACTACCGTGCCGATACGGATGAGGGTGGAGAAGAGTTTGCGAAACTCGTTCCACGGGGAGGACATACCGTTCCCATCAAAGATGCGGAGACGGGTGAAAGTCGCATTTACACGGTGACGCTCTTTCACCAGCTCAAGTGCCTGGGAATCATCCGTGACAACTACGCAGAAATGCGCCCCCCGTCGTCAGTTACTCGTCACTGCATGAATTATCTTCGCCAATCAATTTTGTGCCACCCCAATATCAAAATTGAGCCGGTCGTAAATAACCTGGGGTCTGCCGTCAGGGGATATGAGACTGTTTGTCGTGACTGGACAAAAGTTTATGAGGAGGTGGATAAGCTACATGGAATAACTTCGGATGTGTAGGAGGTTTGAACGGATACCTGTAGTACAGACTGCACTCCATAAGTATACAGTGCGTACTGGAGTATGCATACAATTGTACTTACATAGGCCAAACGAAATGTATCTGCACAAATTGGACGAGAGTTCGTGTATGTGGGCTTGTAAAAAGTTTGCCAAGGATGACATGGGCGTGAGAGATTGTTGGATGGGACATCTGAAACGCCAGAGCGAAGAAAAGTCAGGGAATGAATATTTACTTTCACTTGATAGAGACGACAAATGATGTGGCCATATCTTGAGATGTAGTCCGAGTCGAGCAGAGCGGCTAGCTGCAACGTTCATAATTAAACAGCGGAGTCAATCAACACCAAAACTCGGTGCTGACTACTAACAAATAGCTAGACGCTTGCGACCATGTAGATGAATCTCCAAGTCATATTTATTGAGGTTAGAATGCACACTCTCGTGAAGACTCATAACAATGGCTGCTTGAGATGAATCGATGAAACTTGATATTGACAGAGGGTGAGAGGTACTTGCGAATCGCGATGGTGTGCTGCAGCCTGCCACTGGTACTAGCCACAACAGTTGGACCCATGTGTGTCATTATGGACATTCAAAGCTTGTTTTACGTTGAAGTTGCCCAAAAATAGTTGAAAACATGTTTCAGATTGGTGACCTAGTTGCTCTACGAGATAAGGAGATTGCCGATAAATTTTGTTTTGAAGTGTTGATGTTTACTAAGGCTCCGAGTGGACAGGTTGAATAGAGTATCGGGGGCACGTGATGCATTCAGTAATACACAAACAATCCCGTACGCGCGAGCACATCTTCTACCCCCAATGTCACCTGCAATGTGCCCATGTACTAATACATGCTTTGCGTTAACTTTCAACCTTTCAGCTGGATTTAGGTTTCAAAATCCCGCACCTACAAGCTCCAAGTTATCAGTCGTGCTCCACATAATCGCCAGGACTTACTCACCATCAATCATATCATCCGCATTATCAGACTCCAGGTTGTTCTCTGCAGCACTGACCGCTAAGATCTGTGCGAAGGCAACCGACAAAAGTAGAACATAGAAACTGAGTTTGCTGATGTTAAGCACGGTCATGTTGAAGATATTCTTCGCTGAGGTATGGTGTTTAAGATGTGTCGTCTTAAGATGAGATTGGGAGTTGCGTCCTTTAAATACCAGTTCGTGAGCATGACCAACAGCCATCACGCTCGAGCATTATTCAACTAACTTGATCGTCAAATTGGAGTGCGCTAGTTTGAATCAGAAAAAAATCTTAGCTGTGGTTCTTTTGACCTCGTGAACTCATGCTTTGATGGAATTCGGCGCTTCGATTGCACACGCAGCAGATGACTGGAGTCGACTTGTACTAGTACGCATCAAGTATTGAGCGGTACTAGTAGCCCACAGCAAGTTTCCTGTAATGGTTACGGTGTTCCAGCTTTTAGGGTTCAAACTATGCGAATATATTGCCCGGGGAGATATGACAGAAGTAACATCATTTCTCTCTCTGCTTCCACCGGGGAAAATACTAATCTCCGCAAAGCGTTCTGTACCGTTCAGTCTGTTCTGCTTGGGCATCAGAAAATGATGCTCACATAGATGATGGAATCATTTAAATCTAGAATCTATTCGTACGTGATAGTCGGTGGATCATGTATTCACCTGCCGGAATGTGCCGTGACGACGTGTTGATACTGCACACACCCGAGTGGGACTTATCCGCATTCGCGAGTACACGAGTAAGATGGCTGACGGCAAGTAGGATGACACAGGATTGTATTGAAACCAGTTAGATAAACCAAATGTTCCGTCTCTATGACAAAAATTCGAGGAAAATCAAGTTACACAGTGGAACGCTGGATCATGTAGACAGCTAAATGTTCAATTATGCGTCAGCGGATTTCACAGAGTGGTAGAGCACTGACCTGGTGCAGTGTCCTTGTGAGCCTGCCACCATTCTATATCGCAGCTACCGCTTGACTCATCCTCCGAACATCCCAACTCGAAAACAAGGACGTCGTCCGTTACACAAGAAAGTTTTCTATACCAGTTCGAGCTGTCTTGCCCTAGCACAATGTTATCAAGTTTCGCGACCCGTGGCGGTCGTACGTTAAATGATAACGTTGAAATATCAACTGGTACAGTGGCATTGAGGCGATATAAAGCAAGCGTTGTTGGTCGGTCCATAGGCGGAATGACGACATGCAATTCGCAATGTTCCATGCCCCAGTCAATCGCCCTGAATTGAAATATTGTTGAAACCTTTGATTCCATGAGTCTATAGAACACAGAAAAAAGGAAGGTAAACTGACAGATTGTGTAACGTGAACTTTGCGGTCATCAGGCGAGATTGTGCCGGCACGGGTCGTGCGCATGGCAAGATAGTCATTGAAAACATGACTTGGTGCAGAATGATCCACCAAGCTGACAGACATGGGGAAACTTGTGAACTCTCTCGAAATAGGAGGCGACGTCCGTGCGATCTCATCGAACCGCATATATTGAGAAGGACGACGGAGAAGGTGGACATTCTTTCGAGTAATAAGTTTGTCTGAAGATACCGAAGAGTCTTGGAGAAAGGCAGGGGTAGATATCAGTAACAGGTTGAGGAACGTGCAGAAGATTACGATGACAAGAGGCCAATGGAGCACAGTTTGTGAAGTTTCACGCAACTTTGCTTTGTGGTCGTCATCACTCTCAGAGTCAATGATTTCTTGTGGTGTCAGACTCAATGGCCTGTATGACCTGGAGCGTGAGGAAAAGAACATGACGGGGAGAATGACTTGGACTTGAATTGGTCATGATAGCAAGGGTGATTTGAAGAGCACCGAGTGATCCGATTAGCCGGCACTTACTGAGTTATTAGATAACTTGAGGTGTTTCAAAACTTTGGAGCTCACAAGCGCTCGAGCTGTCTTAACACGCTCTTCTTACAGTTGAGAGGACTTGAAGCTTGAGTGTTTTAACTTTCAGATCCAGGATGAATGAAGTTCATCAGAAGACCACATGGTGCATCCCGAATGCAGTTCAACGCGACCTACGATGGGCGCGCCGTTACTGCCACGAGATCCACCCAGCATATCGGAATGATCTTGGGCCAACTTCTAGCCCTGGCCAATGGCAGTGCTAATCTAACTCATCAGCAGGATTTCTGGACTTTGATGATCAACAATGCATTACGTGTCGAGCGATATTGGCGATTATCCGAAGGAGGACTAAGTTGGACTCAGGGGTTCGGATGTCTGTCGTGGACGTGATGGACTTGCATCAGCGGGTATGTCATTCATATGTTTACGGCTCATTACCTCAATCGACTAGAATCCTTCAAGCAATCTCTTATCAAAAGGTGATCAAGAGACTCGAGGTGCTATTGGAGATGTGTGGAAGTGGCTTGCTCGTTGCTATCAGCATCTTGTGGGTCCAAAATATTGCAGGTGCTACTCGAGGCCGTCGCAGTCGAGTTATTGGCGACTAAGACTGTACTTGCTGACAATACATACCGTAGTAGTATACCTGTATCGTAACGGCGCTCGGCGGCCCTGAAGGCCTGACTCCATGCCATAGAATCCATCTTGCAAGATAAGCCTATTTGACATCCAACGGCAGCTGGTGTGCACATGCTGTACTGAGTGTACGTATACCTTGTAACAGTCAGTGTAATCTCGCGCAGTATTGACTTTGGGTGGCAGCCACATGCCTTCTTGTGATCGTGATGCTGACTCGGATGCCTAGCAACAATATTTGTCAGTCACATCAATGCAATCGATGGACCATCATGGAAACAAGTCCAAACCTAATGATTGGAAGAGAAGGAAGCGGGAACTACTTAAATCACCGCGAAATGATGGACGATTTGATTGGTTCACGTGTTAAGACCAATACGGGAGGAATCATGTACAGCACTAGCACAACTGATACGATGATCACCCTCCTAAACACCGCCGTTTCATTTCGGGCGATGGACAAACAACCGACATAGGCCAGTTTGAACGTTGGAACATCCTTCATGTATCATAAAGGGTTGCGTCCTGCTCGTTGCTAGCTCGCTCTCGAAACAAGCCCCATACGAACAACTTCCAATGGCTGAAGTTACGGGCAAGGTAGATTTCAAAGTCGGAGACGACACGTACCAGACTTGGTACAAAATCGTCGGCGATCTCACTTCGGGTGCCCACCCTCTCATCGTGCTGCACGGCGGCCCCGGCGTCTCGCATGACTACATGACACCTCTCGCTG
>NW_024540140.1:0-15237 GCF_016647785.1 Suillus fuscotomentosus
TAGGATCGGCCCTAAGGGGGGGATACTGTCATATCCCATATATTCACGCTTCTCTTCCGGACTTCGGACCCTGAGATCCGGTCCGGTCCGATGTATAGATCCGCTTCCGATCCGATTTACGATAAGCTTTCTAATTCATTTCCTGTTTCATATAACGTTAAACACAGCCTATTCGGTATTTCCTCTTCCCGGTGTTTCGGTTATGCTTATTACCGGTATGATTACTGATCCGTTAACCTATGTCTCATTTCCGACTCGCGTTTGATAACCTTTGCACATGCTTCGTACATAGCCTCGGACCCTTGCTTACTGATACTTCCGTTATCCTCATAGTATATAAACTCGTGTATATGTCCTGTAGTACCTCAGTTCGAATATCATCTTAGTTTGTCCTCTTTCTGTCCTCCGGACTTGAGTTCTCCTTACTCTTGTCACTCTCCGAGACTTCGGATAGATTCCGATAGTCTATATCCTCGGCTCTACCTTCGGGTAGTCTTTACTCTGTTAGTTTCTAGTTCGGATACGTCCGGATTAGCCTTATACGCGTTTCCGATATCCGGAAGACTTCCGGATATACTACGAGACCCGTCCGGACCTTCGGACGCGTTATCGTTAGTACTTTGAAATAAGGGACAGTACTTGGGAAAGGGGCACAGCGTACGAGCTGAGGCCGAAGTCCTTCGGATCCGATCTTACGAGAGTACGACCTTAACACCTTCCTTGGATTCTGCAACTTCTACCGTCATTTCATTCCCCACTATTCCAACATCGCACGCCCTCTCCTAGACCTAACCAAGAAGGAGATCCCCTTCTCTTGGTCTGATTCCACCGAAGCTTCATTCCAGCATCTGAAGAAGCTTTTCACCACCGAACCGGTTCTGCGGAACCCCGACTCCTCGCGACAGTTTGCACTTGCAACTGATGCCTCACTCTTCATGACCGGAGCAGTCTTGCTCCAGACAGATAGCAATGGGGATTACCACCCCTGCAGCTATCTCTCCCAGTCCCTCAACGCGGCCGAACAGAACTACGAGATCTACAACTGGGAACTCCTTGCCATCATTTGAGCCCTTCAGGCTTGGAGGCACTTCCTCGAAGGAAACCCTCACCCGGTCATTGTCTTCACGGATCACAAGAACCTGATCTATTTCCGCTCCACACAACGACTCACCCAACGACAGGCCCGGTGGCACCTCACGCTCACCAACTTTGATCTGGAACTTCACCACGTTCCTGGAACAAAGCTCGCTGCACCGGATGCCTTATCCCGCCGTCCGGACCACGCTATAGCTGGTCAGGATAACAACAATCGTATCCTCCTCCCCGACACCCTGTTCACCCGTCTAATTGACGCTGAACTCGCAGACGAGTTCCAACGACTCTCTGACGACCCCTCCGACCAGACTGTGAAAACAGCCTTGGACGCTCTCTCCGGGGTGTGTGCACCCCCCATGAAGTCTGCACTTTCCGATTGGAGGTTCACCGATGGTGTTCTCTTCTATAAAGATCATGCCTACGTCCCCCCCGACCTCCGGCATCGCGTGCTGTCTCTGCATCATGATCACCCGACCGCCGGGCACCCCGGGCATTCGGGTACCGAATGGAACATCAAGAAATCCTACTGGTGGCCCGGAATGGGCTCCTTCATTAGGAAATATGTCGATGGCTGCGCCATGTGCCAGCAGATAAAGGTTAACACCCATCCCACGACACCTCCCCTCACCCCGATACCCTCCTCGTCCCTCCGGCCCTTCGCTCAGGTTTCGGTTGATTTAATCACTGACCTCCCCGAGAGTGCCGGCTACGACTCTGTCATGGTCGTGGTAGACCATGGGCTTACGAAGGGGGTAATTCTCTGCCCTTGCAGAAAAACCATCACAGCGGAAGGAGTAGCCGAACTTTTCTTCAAGAAAGTGTTCATGCGCTTCGGACTCTATGACAAGATCATCTCGGACTGAAGCCCCCAATTCGCCTCGAAGCTAGCAAAAGAGCTAGGACGACTCCTCGACTACCAAGTCGCACTTTCCACTGCCTACCACCCTCAGACAGATGGCCAGACCGAACGGCTCAACCAAGAGCTCGAAACCTACCTCCAGATCTACTGCCGGATGACTCCCTCTGAATGGGCAAAGCACTTGCCTATGGCCGAATTCGTTCATAACTCCCGACGACACTCTGCCAGAAATGCCTCCCCCTTCTACCTCATGATGGGCTACGAACCACGAGGCATCCCCCATCTCTTCCCTGACTCTACCCTACCAACCGCCGAAGACCAAGTCAAGTCACTTGCCAAGATCCGTGAAGAAGCCCTTGCATGCCACAGCCTCGCGCAGCAACGCATGGCTGATCGTTCCTATGGCCAGTGTTACAAGCCATGGAACGTTGGTGATAAGGTATGGCTATCCGCCACGAACCTAATCACCGGATTCCCTTCTAGGAAACTCGCCCCGAAACGATATGGACCCTTCCCAATCCAGAAGGTCCTCTCCCCCATCACGTTCCAGCTAAAGCTGCCTGCCAGCTGGCGTATCCACCCCACGTTCCATGCCTCAGAACTTTCCTCCTATCAGGAGACAGACGTGCATGGACCGAATTTCACCGAACCTCCTCCTGATCTTATCAATGGAGAGGAACACTACGAAGTGGAAGCTATCCTCCAACACAAGGGTACCAGATCGTGTCGCCAGTACCTCGTATCTTGGGTTGGCTATCCTGCCTCCGAACGAATGTGGCTCCCCGAAACAGAATTGAAGTCCGCAGCGGAGCTCCTGAAGGCGTATAAGAAGCGACTCAAGATCACTTCAATCGCCATCTCATGTTGATCAACAAACACCACTGCAACTTCTCCTATCGCCCTCACTACACCAGGGCGAACCCCACCGACGAACCCATCCACACCACCACAGAAGACTTCCATCGCCAACAGACCCACAATCGCCATCACCCCACGAAACCCAAACCCATCGACAAACAGAGACCCATTACCCAATACCCCACTTACGCCAATACCCAAGGAAAGACGCTTCGATATGCTGGCTTCAGCATCGTCTGTTTCCTCGCACCGATCCGCTACCTCTCATGTGTCTGCCTCCGACTGCAACCTGACGAGCCAGTCAACGCCTGGCCATGATAGGCCCTCCCCCCCGGGATATACCGTCTTCCGATGACCATCCCTTCGTTCTGTTGTCCAAGATAGGCAACGGGCCTATTGGGAAGCAGTCATCTGCGATCCCCAGTATGCACTCCGACTCGACAATTATCTCAACCGCACCAATGATGACATAACCATGAACCTCGTCCAGGCCTTCAGGGCCACCGACGCCCTCACTGGTGATATTGCCAGGATTGACCTGGCTAGGGACACCTCCCTATCCACCGTCTCAACCAGATATAACCAAGGCAAGATCAAACAAGCCTTACTAAATCTGTTTGAGCTCAGGAACTTCCATGCCACTGTCATGGCTGTCGAGGAGGAGCGGGCATTTAATCCCCCTCCTGACCCGCTTGCAGTCATCGAGCGTGCTGTCTATGACAGAGCTCCGACCCCCTTCCTTCCCCAACTACCCCACTCCGAGTCACCAGAGCACATCCCCAATGTCACTCAGATGACTAACCCCGAGATCGACCGTCTCTACGAGGAGTACGAACGCGAGTGTTATGCTCCACGTAATCCCTCCCCATCCCTTGATGTCGACACCATCTCTTTCACCATCCCTGAACTAGATGAATGCCCCCCCGATCCACCTGTTCTCAACCCCGACGATTGGACACCCACTGAGGTGGTCCCACACCTCTCTCTTGGTTCTCTGGAACCTCTCCCCACTTCACAACGCCGAAATCGCCGTGCTCATGCATGATCCATCCTGTCCTTAGGACTACCCCTCTCCCACGTGCATCGCCCACACACCCAGAATTTCACTAGGCACTATCCTCGTGAGGAAGCCCAGGAAGACGCCATCAACGACGCACATCGTGATGCCACCGAGACCACCCAGGTCTACTGCAGCAATGTTGTTTGCCGCCAGTGCTGTGTCTTTGGACACAAACAGAAACACTGTGCGCAATACTTCTGCTGCATTTGTGGGCAGTTCGCCCCAAAACACCTCACTCCCTTCTGCCCTCGACTCGATGGCAGAAAGATTCTTCGCCGTGGAACCTCTTCTGACAGGTTCTACATGAACATGCGCCAGCTCGAAGCTGCGTATGACCAGGATGCTGCTCGCCTCGAGCAAGAACGCGAAGAGAATGCAATCGAAGCCGCCTCCTGGCTCAAAGACCTCGACTTTGACCCTGAGTGGTATAACAACCAGGACAACTACGTTCCTCTGGACGATGATTAAGAGTTCGTGGAACTCTACCTTGAAACGGGGGTAATGTTACAAGTAACATCGGCTACATGGCCCCCCTATCATTTTTCCCCTTCGTCCTCGCCCTCGTATGCCTCCGGCTCATACTTCTCTACCGACTATCCGTCGACCGGATCCTCGGGACCGTTCCCATCCCTCGTCTCCCTCTTATCGCACCAACGTGCGCACGTGCCCTCGGGCTATGACTCGTTCTGACTCGTGCCACCAATATGGCTTTCCTTATCTTGTCTTATCTTTCCTTTGACTCATGCGTGCTGCGCATTGTATCACTTACTGTTGGCTCGTTCCAATGTTTCTCGGTCTCATTCCGCATTCGACCTCACACCACTAATCAGGCTCTGCTGCCAGCGTACCTATACCCTTTCCATTTCCCCTTTGCCCTTACCTACAGTACGGTAGCCTTGCCCTTAACCCTTTCCACTTAGTATAAGTAGTTGGTCACCCTGTACTAGATTCCCTAACTTGAATCTACTCAATCTTCCCTTGAACATACTTCCCTCTGAAGCCCCCTCAGCTTCAGTCTCTAGTATCTTTTCTTAGGTGCTCATCACGCCTAAGTCTACCTCGATCAACTACTCATCGTTCGGACAAGACTGTCCTTACTTTGAGAACGTCAGTGACCTCGAAGACATCCGTCTTAGAAGTCACGTGACATGCGCGTCTCTGATATCTGCCGACTCGTCGTCGCCAGTCTCAGTCGCTACACTGGACCCTTCCGGTTATGTCACGAACGTTAGCGGACGACGCCCCTCTTAGGGCTCTGCATAACAGATCTATTTGAGTGCATAACAGTTAACTGCACTTACTGTGGTCTCACTGTCTCACTCACAATATGTCAGAGTGATAGAAATGGCAATGCTGAGAAACCAATGGCGAGGGTAAGTGTCCATCAATTTATGTTGCAGTACTGTATTAATGTGCCTCCACCAGCACCCACAGTGTAATTACTTTAAGTTCTTCCCTGAGCTGCTGCGATACCCCGATATTCTTGCCACTATACCCTCCTCCAGCAAGTCGCCGACAATTCCAATTGCACCACCGAATATGCTGCCATCATCCTTTTCTGGCCTGCCAATGCAGTTCCCCCCTTGGATGCAGCCGGCACCCTTGTCTTTTGTCCCTCCTTCAAATGGGAAGCGGTTGCGCAGGAAGGGCTCACCATGTGAGGGTCCCTTCTGCCACAAGCCTCGGGCACTGCGTTGTACACGTCACATGTGCCTAAAGCACTGTGAGGGTGAGGGTGGATGTGTGATTCATGCTAAAGGTAGCAAGGACGTGGATTGGATGGACCATGACTATGACTTCGAGTTTGCACAGGCTGACCCACTGGACTACATACTCGACAATGAGGGGGATGGGCTTGAAGAGCTCCAACAGGCCCTCCAGACATCTATGGCCACCCAACCGGGTGCCCCCCTATATGTACCTTCAATTCATGAGCTAATGGGGCCTGTACTCATGTGCAACATTGCGAGAAGTGTCTAATGAGAAGTATGAGGGTGGTGAGGATACTTTCCCTGAGCATGTAAAGTAGTGATGGTAACATGATTGTGATGCAGGATCACTTCATCGAGAAAAAAGTCATACTTCACGGGTGTCATTTCCCGGCAGATGTTGTGAAAGCTCCCAAACCACACATTTGTTTGCTTTGTGATAGACGAGTTGAAGTAGAACTTTCCATTGATGTCTAGCAACTCCGGATAGGCTCGCATGTCACACCGCTCACGGCAGAAGGTGTCGCTGGCCTTGTGTTTCGTCCTGTGATGAAATGCATCTACACACATGCCCATCCCATGAAAAAACTCGATGTTTCTGCTCTCAACTTCACGAAGCACATTACAGTTTGAGTCATAAATCATGTGCTGCGGCTTTTGAGCGTGTGGCAAGGAAAAGATCTTTTCCACCAAAATCTGCTGGTGGGAGTCATATTGATGTCAGATCAAGCAAACACACTGATGCACCAGTACATTTGAGACGGCCTCATGGTGGTACATTGTCCCTCATCCACTGATGATGCCACATGGCCATACAATGAGCTGCTCATTGTTCATGCGTTGTCGACGAAACACAGCCTTCAGCTTGACAGGAGCATCTTTGCCAGAGCATGCAGGTACACCGTTGTCATGGTTGGAGGGCTCATTAGGTGCCAGATCAGAAACTCCTGTTGACGTGGTCACAGATGCCTGCACCAAACGTACAGCACCAGTAGCAATCTCATGCTCGTACCATTCATCGGTGTCCTGGAGAGGGATAGACTCAACCTTGTTGATGAGATCATGCATGTATTCCATGGCATTGTCAAGCCTCGCGATCTTGTTGTGCTGAGTCCTGCTTTTCCCACTACGAGAGGATTCCATATTCACAGCTTCCATCTTCACATGAACAGGGTCATTGCAGGCCTTCAGAAGCTTCCCAGTCTTGGGATCACTGGTAACTGCCTGACCGCAGCCCTCCACAGCACAAACACTCTTGAGATTTTGGTGCTCAAGGCAGTACCTATGGTGGTTGGTCGTTAGTGGGTTTTTGCACCATGGTATAGCACAACAGGGCCATCCGACGGTGACACCATCAGTCACAATGACTTCAGTGGACTGCAGCGTGCCATCAGGTGAGGTGTAAGCTCGCATGCACCCATAGCATGCATGGGGGAGTTCTTCTTGACCATGAGTCATGATCCATTCGGTGCACGCATGCATCACAGCTGTATAGCAATCCTTTTGGTCCCCGTCATGGGGGACTTGAAGCTGTCCCCTTCGCGTCTGCTGATGATCAAGCAACGAGACAATCACAAATGCATCCCAGACCTCCCACGTCGTCAGTGAGCTCAAGAACTGCCATGATTCGTCGCGCTCCGTGCTGCTATGGGTTTGAGCGATTTCATATAGGCATGTGCAGTTCGTTACTGAAACACTGCAAAGAATGATATTAAACATGGTCACAAAGTAGTGAAAGAATACTTACGCAATTTGCATAAGATCAATCCACTGCATCGCCAACTCAAGCTCGACAAATTGATGCTCTGTGACCTGTATATGCAATGGTATTCCACCATAGTATGTGCGAGTCTTGTTCTTGACACTATAATTATGATGATAGTTGGTATTGCATGCTGATCAAGAGTCAGTGAAGCTTTGGATTCAAGTGGGAGCATCGTACCTTGAAATTTCAAGTGAATGGACCATGCAGGGTGTGCGCCACTTGCATGTGTGAAAACAACAACACATTGTTGCTCTTCTTTTTTGAGGAGAGATCCGAGCTGCCAGGCAGTGCACTCGGGATTGATACACATCTTGACTGGAGGATAAAGAACACACACTGCTATACCAGAAATTAGTACAGTCCAAGGATAACAGACTCAGACTCACTGAGGCCTAGTGGGTGTCCATGAATCTTGAAAGAAGCCTCCTCATCAGCTTGTTCCTCAGCTGCATCCGGCAAGGTCCACACAAGATCCTTCATGATCTCCCAGAGATGGTCTACCGCGTCTACCGATATGTTGAATGACTGAGAGAGAAATGTGGTGATTGAGGGTGGTATAACTTCAGGAGCAATAGTAACAGGCTCGGTGTGAGGCTGCGGCTGGAGAATGTTGTCCTTCAGTAGATGTGCACGTCGGATAAAATGTGTGAGGTTGAGAAGTGACATATCTGCCAATTCATCGTGATGCCGTATTGCAGCAAACAGGCTGCTGATATATGTGGTGCAGAGACTGCTGGAGATGGAGATGGAGGTGGGACTGGCTGGTGATGACATTTTCGTCCTCCCTCCAATGGCAGCTAGCACGCTGACAATGACAACAGGGTGGGTAATGTAGAAGGCGGGATGCATGACGTGGAAGGCGGGATGTGTGACGGCGGCTGATGTAGAAGGCAGGCGGGGCGGTGGTTGTTAGAAGCTAAGAGTATAACATGCTCGGTGTTGGAGATCAACAACTGGACATTGATAGTACCTAAGAGTATAACACGCTATGAGGGAAAATAGTATAAGACAAAGTCGGCAAGATAAGATGAAGACAGACATACCTCAGTGTTGGAGATCAACAACTGAGGTATCAGAAGACGAACGACGTGAGAATATAAACCAAAAGAATCACATGTTAAAACTAAAAAGGAAATTGACAAGTTTACATTCCAACACACCCCCATAAATGAGACAATTTCAACGAGTGACGAGTGATAGACCGGCTTGGTGGTGAACAAACAATGGATGCGGGAGACACTTTGTAAAGATGTCGGCTGTGTTTTGATGCGTGGAAAGCCATTCAGGTAAGAACGTTCCGGCCTCGATATGTGCGCGAATGAAGTGGTAATGTAAATCAATATGTTTTGTTTGCGTGTGATTAGCGGCTTCTTTTGAAAGGGCAATGGCACCAGCGTTATCTGCGAAGAGATGAATAGGTACAGGAAAAGGGATCTTCAGACTGTCGAAGAAGGATTGAATCCAGATTCCATCCTGGATAGCCACAGTGAGTGCCATGTATTCGGCCTCGGTCGATGATAATGTGTGTGTAAGCTGCTTTTTGGACGAGTGTGAAATTGGACCACCATTGAAAAACCAGACATATCCGCTGATCGAAACACAGTCCTCAGGACACGATGCCCAGTCTGAGTCACTGTAGCTGTGAAGGTCTGTGTTTACATTGACACCTCCATAGTGAACACGCATATTGAGGGTACTGGCAAGATAACGAAGGAGATGTTTTGCCGCTGTATAATGACGAGGCTCGGGTGATGCATTGAACTGCGCAAGGCTCATGACTGCCAGTGCTATGTCGGGCCTGGTATAGAGGGCAAGATAGAGTAATTTGCCCACTAGTTTGTGATACTCTGATGCCAAGTCTTCAACATAAGGGTGAACATCAGTATCTTGTCCGAATGGAAACTTCGGGTCCATAGGTAGAACAACGGAGTTGCAGTCGAGCATACCATGCTCATCAAGAAGGTAGGTAATGTATTCCGTCTGGTGCATCCAAAGGTCACAAGACGTGCGGTCACGTTCAAATTGTATACCAAGGTATTTCGTCACCGCACCCAAATCCGCGATGCCGAAATGTTCACCTATCTGCTTCTTCACCCAGTCCAGAAAGACGCATTGATTCGCTGCTGCCAGACCATCATCCACATGCCAGGCTATGATACAGACTGTGCATGTCCCATTGCTGTCCACAGTATCATAGACGAAAACAGCGTAATCCGCTTCACAACGCAGGAATCCCAGACGAGTCAGCACTTCCCTCAACAACTCATACCAATTGTAAGCAGCTTGCTTCAAGCCGTAGAGAGAGGATAATAGATGACAGACCAGGCGACCACCCGATGTGTCAAAGCACTCAAAGCCAGGCGCTTGACGCATATAGACGTCTTCCTTGAGTTTTCCCCACAGAAACGCTCGTTTCGCATCGAAACAATCGAGTTCCCAGTCCAACTTAGCTGCCAGCGCCGAAATGATATGAATCGAAGCTGGCTTGGCCACAGGCGCAAAGGTCTTGCCGAAATCGACGCCTGGAATCTGTGAAAATCCCTGTGCTACCAGACGCGCCTTGAATGCAGGTCCGCCTTTGAGATCCTCCTTGAATTCCAGTACCCAACGACACCCAATGGCTTTGCGATCCGCAGGTAAGGTGACCAGTTCATAGACGTTCATTTCCGACATCAGATTCATCTCCTTGCACATAGCAGCGAGCCAGTTGTCATGGTCTGGACGGCGAAGTGCCTCATCGTAAGTGTTGGGTGGGATCTTGAGATCATAGCCAGGAGTCGACGGGTTTCGACGAGTGTCGCTGCGAATTGCAATGCACGCTTGCTCGACAACAATCAGATTCACAACCGCGATAGGAAAACCAACCATCATAGTGTCAGGCTTTATCTCATCCTCGTCGCTGATCTCAACTGCTGACTGCTGTGAAGGGATCGGTAAGTGCATTTACCGTCCTTTCAGCGGCAGACAGGGCAGGTGTTTCCTCTGGGCCACCCTCGACAGATGGGCCAAATACAGTCGGGTGAGGGACAACAGGAATGAGGGGAACGTCAGATCCTTCAGGAGCATCCAGAGGAGGCACGCCATTGATTCGTGCCAAACAGAGCTCACGCTGACATGCCAGATGAGCACGATCTGCCATCAGTTTCTCCTGATACTCACGGCCATGCTTGGTATCGACACGAGCATGAGAAGAGGTCTGAGGTGGGGGAAGATGGTACTGGGCAGGTGGAGGAACACTGGCGGGCGCAGATGGTCTTGAATGTGACGGGGGAGATGTGGCTGAATGTGACGGGGGAGTTGTGGTTGAATGTGACGGGCGAGACGTGGCTGAATGTGTATTGTCATCCTTGTCATCCGAATCTGAAAAGGGTGAGCCAGAGAAGGACTCGTCGAAGATGACATCCCGCGAATTGAAGAATGCTCCAGTGACCTTGTCGCGAAGGCGCCATGCTTTTATGCCAGGCGGATACCCCATGAAGACGGCTTCACGCGAGTGTGGTCCAAGCTTCTCCTGAAGTTCAGGAGGGATGCGAGTGAAGCAACGTGAACCAAAAACACACAAATGAGAGACATCTGGCTGGGCTCCATGGAGCATTTCGTAGGGTGTCTTGCCGGGCAGGAGTGCATGAGATTCAGACCGGTTGAAAAGATACACAACACATAAGGTGGCTTCCCCCCACAATGATTGGGGTAGCTTTGCATGGTCAAGCATCGCATACATGCAACCCTCAACCATTCGGAGGACACGTTCAGCCTTACCATTCTGTTGATGTGCGTAGGGCGCCAATAACTGATGCTCAATGCCTGCAAGTTCCAAGGACTTTGTGAAAGCTGCATTGAGGAACTCCCCTCCGTTGTCACTACGAAAGACCTTGACACGCTGACCAGACATATTCTCCCACTGGGCACGAACAAGCTCCCACGCATGAAGCACCTGATCCTTGGATGCCAGAAGCTGTAGATCAAGGACATTTGTGTGATCATCAAGGAAAACAACAAAATACTTTTTCCCATGCGGCGTCTCTGTAGGGATAGGTCCTGCAGAGATCAGAGTGGATGAGCTCCAGGAAGCGTGAGGCCGGAGGCAAATCAGAAGGGGGGTAAGGCTGCCTAGGATGCTTTCCTAAAATGCAAGACTTGCATTTGGTGAGCAGTGCTGCGGACATGACAGATGCGCCCTTGGTGAAGAGAGGGAGCTGGTGAATGGCATTTCCACCTGGATGGCCCATCCTGGCATGCCACAAGTCCAACGTCAAAGGAACATGCGCAAAGGCACTAATGTCCACTGACGGCGCTTTGAGCATGGTCGCCGTGGGGCCAGGAGGAAGAAGGAACTCTAGGTCGACAAAACAGAGTTTGTTGGTGAGGAGGGCCGAACCAAGAAGTGCTCCTCCGTATGATAGGTCGCAGCGTGCTGGTGCTCCAAGGAAGTTACACCCCCAGCCCCTATCCACCATGTAACCCACAGACAATAAGTTGATCATGGCCTCTGGTGCGTGCAAACAGTTAGTCAGGCATATACAGTACTTCTTTCCTCCGATTGTCAAAACTGCTAGACAATCGCCACGGCCTGAAGTAGATAAGCTCCCGAAGACCCATGATTGCATTAGTAGACACTGCTGGTGCGCCACTTGCCACAGTCATTGCAGCTGTTGGCGTACTCAGAGCCGGGGCCACTGAAACCTTTCTTGGCGCTGTGACGGGATGCCTCAGCAGAAATACGAGCTACACAGTTGTCAAATGTGAGTGGAGTGGCAGCTGCATTGGCATCCTGGATGCGCTGTTCCAAGAGGACTTCAAATTGTGACCAGGCCGCCGTGTTCGGAAGACCACGAAGAAGTTGAAAGATTGCGTCATCGTCTGAATACGTGCCTCCCATTCTAAGGAGGCATTCACACAAGGTTGTGTGACTCCCAATATAATTGGCAACATCCGCTGTATCCTTCATTTGCAGAGATCCAAGAGCTTTCCGTACGAGGTACTGTGAACCGACATCTGTGCGGCTGTAATGATTGGCAAGTGTCTTCCACGCTGCACGTGCGGATACTGTATGATCATCTGAAATAAACTGCTGGACGGAGGTAGATAAACGCCGAGTAATGATTGCTTTGGCCTTTAGGTTGTCAACGAGCCAAGCACGAATATTTTTCGTCTCATCAGCAGTTGGAGTGCCCGGAATTGCTGCAACAGGTAAATTGGATGTGATGCCAAGTATATCTGTAGGGTCAGTGGAAGTCGAGACATGACACTAAAGGTCCTCGACTCCCAGCGCGTAGATAACTTCGCGTTTCCAATGGAAATAGTTGTCCGGACCTGTTAGTTCCGGAATATGGTTGAGTTTTCCCATAACGAGAGGAAGTACGGAAACAGGAAGGATGTATAATGAGTTGTTGCGACTGAGTGACTTCGTGTGTGGTTCCGCTTGAAAGCAGGGCTCATAACCTGTTAGAAGCTAAGAGTATAACACGCTCAGTGTTGGAGATCAACAACTGGACATTGATAGTACCTAAGAGTATAACACGCTATGAGAGAAAATAGTATAAGACAAAGTCGGCGAGATAAGATGAAGACAGACATACCTCAGTGTTGGAGATCAACAACTGAGGTATCAGAAGACGAACGACATGAGAATATAAACCGAAAGAATCACATGTTAAAACTAAAAAGGAAATTGACGAGTTTACATTCCAACAGTGGTAACAGACAGCGCGGAGCTTGCCGACCAAACACCCCACACCTGTCCCTAGTGTTGTTCCGGCCCGGCTTGGCTCGAAAGCCGTGGCTTTGGCCTGGCCTTGCAAGGCTCTGGCCCGTAGAATATTCAGGCCAGGCCAAAGCCATGATTGACGGCTGGCTTCGGCTCGAGCCATGGCCTGAGTACATGAAATGTGAAATATTGGTGCAAGAAATATACTACAAACATATGTACTAGGTTTCGATGTCAGTACTATTGGATTCCAAATCCGAGTCACCATCATCATCAAGCAATAGACCATCCCAGCCCTCATCTTCAGCCTTCTCCACGTCTTCACTCTTCTCCCCCAATCCACCATCAATTTCGAACTCGTCAACTTGAAGTTCCTCCTCCACAACAGATGACGGCCCTGGTTCGCGGAACAGAAGATCATGGCGGATAGCACATTTGACACACTGAAGGGCCTCGACGACATCCCCTTTGAGCCGGTTGTGTCGTTTGCTGATAGTTATTCCACCTTGAGAAAATGCACGCTTGCTGGAAACAGATGATGCCATGATAGATAGATAGTCACGCGCAATTGAGGACCATACTGGCCCGTATCTTTGACTGTTAATCTTGTTCGAAGGTGAGGAATATGAAACAAATAGTAAAAAAAATGAACGTACACCCCACCATTGGATCGTGCTCATGCCAGGCAAAGGTGGTGCCTCGAATGTGTCGATATAGTTCATGAAATCGGCCTGCCATGGTTTAGCCCAAGTTGATGGCGCTATTGTTGGAACGTCTTCGTCTTCGTCCGAGCTTTGCGTTTCGCGAATGAGTTTCTTGAGACAACTTCCTTTTCCTTGTTTGACGCGAGATTCTTGCGCTGATGCAGTTGTACCCATTTCAAGGTAGCGAGCTTCAAACTTTTTAAATCTGTCAGATATGAAAAGATATATGAAGCATCATTTGACCTACCACTCATTCCGCACAGGCAAGGACATCTTCCTGAAGATCTTCGGGCCAGTTTTTCTTGAAGTAAGCCATTTTGCCTGTTGGATCGAGTACTTGTAGGTCAAAGTTAGCAACCACAATTCACAGTGTATGCAATAAATAGATGGACGAACTCATAGCCATAATATATGCAGGAGTCTTCGTTGTCTTCTCATAATACTCGTCAATCTTGTTGGCAGCAGCATCCAGTGCAAGTTCAAATTGAGCATACTTAAGCCGTCTCACACGAGAGGACCATGCTTTGTAGAGTGTCTCGAGCGCAGGAACCACTAGGTGTAGTGTAGTTCCTGCATCCGATGAGAATGCCTTCTGGGCAATGTCCACATACTTGCAAGAAAATGTTAGGCAAAAATGGACGAAATAAATCATACACGCACTGAAAGTAAGTCAGCAAATTGGCCGACACGAAGCCACTCTGTACTTGTCAGTCTTAAATAATCAATCTTAGCACACCTCGTAAGATCCCGCTCCTGTAACCCATCTCGTATACGAAAAGATCAACATGCACTTTGCTACTCTCGGCACGATTGAGCATAACATAGGTTGACGACCAACGAACCTTCATATCGAGTAGAAGCTGGGTTGGGGGTACATTGGCCTTTCTTGAACACGTTTGTATAGCTCCTTCCGTTTCGCTGATGAGCGTTCCTTTAAAAATTGCCAGTGTGAGTTAATTCAGTGCATTGAGACATCAGATAGACTTACCTTGACACAAATGGTACGGACGAGTCCTTCTCATCACGCTTGCCTTTATTCGAAGTGTCCAGTTCATGTGCCTTGGGATCAGTGGCACGTAGTGTGGAGATTTACTGATGTAGCAATTAAGTCTGTGTTCCAGATTGACGACATGTGCCAGACAACTACCGTGATACTGTTTATATACAAAGTATATGTTTTAAATGAACTTACTTTATCCTTCTTTCACGCCACGGGAACTTCTTTTGGTGCTGATGATAAAGCCGTGCAAACTCATCAAGCATTGTGCCATTGTTGGCAGCATTATCACATGTGACATGGCCAGCTATGGAATGTATGAGTATGAAGTGAAGCGATTGAAATACAATCAAGATACCTTGTGCGTGATGCCCGACACGGTCCAACACCTTAAACAGTGCACCACCAAGACATTTTCCATTGTGCGCATTATTCAGTTTGGTGAATCTGAGGAGCGCACTCTCACATTTCCATGTCGAGGGA
>NW_024540141.1:0-15169 GCF_016647785.1 Suillus fuscotomentosus
GAATTGAATACTAGAGACTGGCAAGATTGAATTATTGACCTTTATGAATGCCGTGCATCCACAGCCGACGATAAAAGTCCTCTGGAACTTGTTTTGAGGCATGTTAAAACGTCGCGTCACGATACGTCAGGTGCAAACAAAGGATGCGAGTCGTATCACTGCACTAGTACTAGTACTCACTACTCATCACGGAACCAAATATATATAGGACTGTCCGGTAACTTAAAAGCCGTAACCGGTCCTCGGAACTCAGTTCGACAAAGCATTTGAAACTTGTACCTATTGCATTTGATTTCTGTGGCGGTATCAATCTGTATTATGTAACTGTAGCAGCTGGGTGATCGAGCGCATCTGATATCCACCATCCGACCGCATCCAGCCGCCCATCCGCAGCATAATTGTCGGAAATTTCCCACCTTGAGTCATTTGCAATGACTAGGGTTCGGCGTTGCCGAATCTGACCTTGCTTGCCTGCATGGTCTCGGATTTTTCTCAAGTTGTCGTCACCTACTGCAGCTATGATATCTTTCATTGTTAATTTATCCAGGGCAGATTTGAGCTGTTGCGACATGGTTCAAAAACTGTAAACTGCATCGGTAATGTCATGACATACAGCCACATTCAACATTTATTGATATTTATTATTGTTTATTATTAGCAGTTAGTCCGTCAGATTTTGTCAGATGGCATATGACCTTGCAAGCAAGGTGACTGGTGATTGAGATAAGGGTTACGTTAAAATTACAATAATTTCTTAGATCTGACACACTTCCAAAATAGTTTCTTGAATACGATTATTATTTAAATAATTAAATAATTAAATGTGGGCACGTATCTGAGACAGTCTAAGTAAAACGAGACACCTCGATATAGTGCACTAGGCCGGTGAACTAGATTTTAAAGCTGAACCATAGACCAGCCTGATTGTAGGTGCAGAACCTGAACGCATTGTTGCGGCTCTGGGATCTGGCCGATAGAAGTAAAGGGTAGGGCTAACATAGCTTCATGAAACCAATGCTGCTATCAAGGAAGTGAAACAAAAGAGGAAGGAATAAGAATCACGTTGTAAATTCATCACCATCAAGAAGATAATCGATCAGGCGCCGCACGACCTGTATAGGGAATCGCCAAATTTTTCTGGTATCAAAGAAAATTCACTCACTTCCACATTGACGCTATTGCCAATGAGCCGGTACTGTGATTTTAGAGATATGGTGGGCGGCCACAAAAATTCTTGGTTGGACTCTGGCTCCTCGAATCGAAAGATCTTCAAGAGTTCGCTGGGAGTAAAATAGCGAAGGTGTAGCTGATCTAGGATACGGACGGCGTCTTCAGCTCCCCGCGATTGAGCTTCAAGAAACCTGTCAAAGACCTCGGTGGTCTGCCTTACTTCAGTTCAAAATTCAAGTTTCAACATTACGGCTGTAAACTTACATCAAGATCCTCATTCACCTGAAGTATGGAACCTGCACGCTCAACAAGTTGTGTATAACCTAGGGTAAAATTGGTAAATGAAATAGTCAGCGTTAGAGTAAACAAACCCCTCGTGAAACAACAGGTCCGCCGATCGGATGGCAGTACGATGTCGAACAAACGACCCCACTTTGAAAGTACTCGATCGTGGATGCTGTGACGTAGAGGAATTCCATCTTCGTTGGTAGGGTCCAGATATTCCTTTAGCGAGTGTATAGGAACGTCTAATGCAGCTCCTGGTATCGTCTCGCGAACTCCGTCGAATTGAGATTCATGAAGGCCAGAGAACCGGAGGGGGGATAATTTCGCAAGAAGGTAGTATCTTAGTCGCGAATTTGGTATACCAAACTGTACAGGAGTGAGAAGAAATTCAGCGACAACGTAGCCGAACCGTTGAAGGGCATCGACTAAATGTCTCCTTGTTATCGAGTCCTTGTCGATGTTACATCAAGATTGGACAATGTACGCCGTGGGATGACGTAGACTGACCTTGAAGCTTGCTACATTCTCGATGAGTATGTAGCGAGGTTGGGAGTCCTGGGCAGTGAGGTCCGGCAAAACATGATCGATCAAATGAAGAAACGACTTTGCTCTAGGGTCGGCCTCTCCTCTAGCATCAGGGTTCAAAATGGTATAAGGTTGGCATGGTGGGGATAGGAGCCAAACGTCGGCATCCAAGTGTAAAAGATCTGCCGCCGAAAGGGTTGATATGTCTATCTACGAAAAGGACACACGACCTCGCACAGGTCAGTGCCAGAGAATCATGTATCAAAGGTCGACCTACCCTGGTAATTATTTTGACGCCATAGTTAGCTGCATATACCTGACATGCAGTTTGATCCCAGTCGAACGCTTTCACAGGGGAACATGCCACACAACTTTGGCGAAGTGCGAGATGCAGGCCACCTAAGAAGTGATTTTAAGAAAAGCTCGGTCACATCGATATCTATGAAGCACCTATGCCACTATAGAATTCAATGGCGCGCACAGGCATGACGAAGTTTAGAGCTAATTACAGTAAAATTGAGGGTTCAGAACGTTCGGCAGTGATATCTTCGGTGCTAAGTTCAGTAGGATTTGCAACTACATCATTTTCGGATCAAACTGTGGTTGGTTATGTAATCTTCGAGGTTGTAAACTAATTAGAAGATAGACTCATTTGTCTGCAAGTTCACCTTTAATCCCTCTTCAATCCAGCTGTGAAGGGCTGGTCAAGACAAAAGGAACAGCCTATCGAATCTTCATAGTCTGGTCGATCTTTCGTAGCTCTTGGTCCTGTTTCCGATCCTTGGCGTATCCCTGAGGCGGCAGCCAGAGTCCCATGGCCGTGTCTGACAAATCCGCAAAAACGAGCAACGAGGTCGCACCTACTGTGACAGGAAACAGTATGCCGCAGCTTAGCGTGCTGAGGACACCAGATATGTCAGAGACAATGCGGCTCTCGCACCTCACATACCACCAAACCCCTGGTTCAACGAATGAGTACACCGAGAGGGGGCGTGCATCATCAGATGGTGCTAGGTGAGTAAATGGTACATACAGTACGGATACGTAATCTGACACACCTGATAGTCCAACAAGGCCCGTAAATGGCTTGCTACCTCCCTTTTCCACTCAACATGTACATCTTCCTACGCCGCTGAGGTGAGCATGTCCGCTTTGATATTTACCCTATCTGTTCACTGTTGCAAGTGGCATTTGCGAATCTGCAAATCTTTAACTTTCACTCACTCAAGGAAATTCAATACGTGTGTCCACGCAAGACGCTAATTGTACTTTTCTTACAGCCCTAGTAATCTTGGTGCATATGGACAATCGAACATTACTCCCAGAGGTCAAATGTGAGTATGTCATTTAGCTTTCTAAAGGAAACAAAGCAGGAGTAATTATGTCGTACAGCTTGCTGGAGGACGTCGTGCCAACAGACTTTAGATCCATCTCGTGAGTGTGACTGACTGGTTTGAATCGATGTGAACTAGATGTCCGATGTAGATATCCTGCTGCTTTATCTCCAACATTTAGGCCCCATAAAATGATCACACCAGATTCCAGGTATGGCTTGATTTGGTCTTACGTGTAGAGTCATCAAGTTTAGTTTCAGCCCACTCGTGGTTCGTTCTCGTGCAAACGGACCTCACGGAAAGAACGACGAGAGAAGGTATATATGCCTTATAGGTCCATTTCCATGAATGTTGCTGAATCCCATTAGTCATTCGCCCCCTCGGATTATCAGAAGAACGCCGCCCACAAAGTTGGTTCATTCACAAATGCTGACTATGTTGTATACTCAACACTTTCACAGTTCACCAAACGGACCTGTCGGGGGCACAGCAGAACATTCTCCCCGTCCTCACATCTATGTCGCGCAAGATAATACATACAGTGTGACCACGCAACAATCAATGGAGGTCAAGAATGCCACTTCGAATAGAAAGCGTCCGGCATCTCAGGCTTCATCTACCGACTTCCTGCCTCCGTCTAACAGCACTTCTTTACCACCTTCCGCATCACAGGAACTTAGCGAAGAGGTCGGAGGGGAGATGGCTCGGATCCGTGCACAGCTGTTAGAGAATCAGATTAGCCTCACACGAGAAGCGGAGGCACGGAGGCCTGATTACCTCAAGCGTGCAAAGCGTATAGAGTCACCACCCCCTCTTGATGTAGACGGTATAGAAGGACAGCGTGCAGCCGCAACGATCGGAGTAACGGAGAGTCCTATCAAAGGCCGGCGGTTGATGTTATTCCAGCAAACTTCTGACGAAAGCTTTGAAGAAAGTTTGATGGCAGGAGGGTATGATCGCTATGTATGTACCGATTCCATTTGACCTCGGCGGGCATGCTAACCCTCTCACTACTTCACTGTTCAGCGCACGGACCTACAGCGACCTGCGGATCCTGGGGCTCTGGATCCTTCTGGAGAACCTGAAGCATTTCCTTTGGTCAGCGAGCAGGAGCTCCGCCAACAGAACAGATTGTCCGCATTCCGGAGTTCTTCCCATGTTTCCTCCTCACGGTCAAAACTAGCTCCAGTTGAGGTAGAAGGATATGGCAGAGTATTGATGGATATTGGACCCTCTGATCCACCCAGTCCAAATAAACTTAGTCCATCGAAGAAGAAGCGTTACCGGAAAAAGAAGAAGACACCTTCCATGGATGAATCGAGAGACCAAAGGACCTTCCATTTGCAATTGGAAGCAAATGCTGATGTTCCAAACTGGCCGGACGCCCAATTTCCGTGGCGCTTGCGTTCGGAGCAGTGCGACGATTTTTCCAAAATGGAGGAGGAACAACGCTTGCGGTACATTGAAAATTTTCTTAGCCGGGATTCGGATGATGAAGACGATGAAGAGAGTTTGTTTCAGAATCAAACAGTGCGTTCCGGGTTCGGTAGCGGTAGAGGCAAAACGTACCCTCTTCTCGCTCGTTCGCAGAATCGAGATCGTGGTCCAACAACGGTATCCGTTGTTCCGAGCGATCCAGCTGATGCCAGAACTGCATTGCTATCGAAGCGATCAATCAGACAGTTCTCGTTCCGACGAGCGCAGCGTAAACCCACCGACGATGACATTGATGATGAAATTGTTTGTATTTGTCGAGGCAGCGATGATGGCCGAGAGTTGGTTCAATGTGACGAGTGTCATACTTGGTACCATCTACAATGCATTGGCATTCGAAGTGTCGCAGACTTGGGTAGGGAGGAAGATCCCTGGTTTTGTGGTAGTTGTGCCAAAACACCTCCTCCAGATATCTTGCCGACATTCGAGCCAACGTTCGTGCCAACTGAAGAGAAGCTAAGGCATGACAAAAGCTACGACCCACCCTTCTTTCACGCGGGCCTTAACCCCTCGCCAGCAGTCCCATGGAACAGCTCTCCACGCCCACCCATGACCCCACCTGGCCGAAGGGCGGGCCCTTATTTTTCCTCTGGTTCTTCCTGGGATGAAGCATCTTCCCAGCCTGGTCCACAGACACCACAACTCTCCTCTCAAAGTGTTCGTGTGTACACAACGACACCTGGTTGTGCTGAGCCATTTATGGCTGACGAATCTCCATTTGATCCAACATCGACACCTTCACGCGGCATCAGGTTTGGCGCTCCCTTTGCAACACCAAAAAATAATTTTTGGCAGGGACGCGGTCCTGAGTTGTTCCACACGCCCACTAGGCCTAGCGAGGGCATGTCAAACCGTCGGTTTGGACACCATTTGTTGGGAGGTGCAGATGATTCGCAACTTCCAATTACCCATCTCTCCTCTGGCCCTGACATCACACCAATTGGTCGTAATTTCGCCCCTGTCGGGCGTCTCGCAGAATCTCCACTGGCTGCGAAGAATTCGCGACGCGGGCCAGGCGGCGGACGGTTTCTGGACGAGCATTTTGACAGCGCGAGAGGAGGACGCCATGGTTAATCATTCGCTTGTGCTTTCGTGAGATTGTATGTACTGCTTTTAACTCTAGTTGCTTTTGAGTTTTATCCTACTTGCCACACCCACTGTGATTATTGGAAACATACATTCCTTTATGTTACTGTATGAACGATTGTCGTTGCTTATATGAGGCTTTTGCGCATCTCCCAAGGTGCAGTGATTAAGACAATAAATCGCATATAAACAACGTTGAAATTTGACAATGCAATCTTCGGCCCTTGGAGTAGCCAAGCTTTGGTGGCATGTGTATTGACCTTGTCACACATGACTGTGCTGGGAAGAGCGGCCGGAAGATGTCGAAACAAAACTTAACCGACCGCACAATCCGGCAAGGTTTGTTCCCAGGGATTTTCCCGACACTCCGTGAAACTCCGCGGCATTGATATACGTTATAAAATCGATTTGGCTTTTGTTCGTTTCCACTGAATCCTCCAATGGCAAGAAGCCCGTTGAGCGGCCTCGGGCGGCTCCAGCCAAGGTTGTTGCAAGGGTCGGCCTGGCTCGGCTAATTACAATATACTAGAAAGTCCAATTTTTCAAGGTTCGAAATAGCGCCGATGTAGTGACGGTCTCCCAGAGATTCCCACGACAATGATGGAATTCGATATAACTTGTAGCAACGGAAGAGATCAACTCAGTGTTGCGGCCTGCACATTTAATTCTTCACACTTTCTTCCGCCATGTCTGTTCTTCAAGTTGCTACTGTACTGGCCAACCTTGCTGCCAAGGCACATTCTACGATGGCCCACGCTAGCTCATTAACTTCTAATGACTCAGAATGCTCCTCTGACGCGTCCTCTCTGGCAGAAGGTATGATTGTTGAGAGACATGCTGGATCTTTTTTCTGACGAATTTTGTAAAGGCTCTTCCCCAACATCTGACTCTCGCCTCTATCTTGCCTTACCCCCACGTACCAACGAACATCTGGCAGTTCTATTGCCAAGGAGCCTCTGGAAGGTGCAGTCCAATGCTGACACACTTCGTTGTTCACTATACTGACCTCACCGCACTTAGCCCGATTCTCTCGCTGCTACATGTGATAATTTTTATTGCCACATCAAGTTCTCGGTCCTTGAACGGCGTCATGTGAGCTCGAATTTTACATCTTATGAGTTAGTCTAGAACGTTAATTGTACATAACAGCATTGCAGAAAGTGCGGTGGCGTTTTTTGCCACCAGTGCACTACCCGTTCAACCCATTTACTTGACGTTTCTAATCTCGATTTCCTTCATCCTCCGCGGAATGTGCCTATCTCAAATTACGATAGTCCAACGTCACCAGTTCTCGTGAAGAAGGTCTGCGATGACTGTTGGGACCAGATCTACGGTTGTAATTCGCCTCGCACTCCAGATGGCAGACCATCCACTCCTATGCTTGTCAAATCTCCGGTAGATTCTAGAGCTCCTTCTCCCAATTCGTCCGTTTGTGCATCTCCTGTGGACAGCCCAGTACCCCCCTCTCGACCCGTTCGCGTTGCCCGGAGCTCATCTCATTTCAGCACCGGACATATTCCATTACCCACTTCTGTCTTATCTCCTACTGAATTCGAGGTCCCTCAACCATCGTACGGCGAACTGGACGCATATCCACTACGGAGGTCCAGTATCATTTGTAAAGCAACAGGTGGTGGTCGCTGGGAACCCAAACATTCACCTCCCAAGATCGGGATCCGGATACCTGGTTACAAAGCGCCATACGAAATCGAAATGGAACGAGAAGAACAAGAAGAACGCCGTCGCTGTCAAAATCCTGTTGTGCGAGATGGAGGTATGTGTCAGTCTGTTATCTGTGCCACTCCATCCTGAGTCAAATTGCAGAGTTTCAATATCGATTCCGGCAGGACCGGGTCGTGGCTAGTCTTCCCCGCACTGCTCTGTGTTTCTCTACTTTCTAGGTTGTCTGTTTTGGTGTTATCGGTGTATATATTGTGCGAGCTGTTGTATTCCTTCGTCGTGCATAATTTGCTCTTGACTTCTGTTTATACGTAATTTTATGTTCCATTTTTCCATACTAATCTACTTGTTGTCCTTACAATTATTTATCATATCGCGCTTCTATATCTGACTGCATCTACGATACCATTGCTTGATTGATACACTATAGATATATACAATTTGTATACGCTCTTGCTATTCATCACACCATGTATGTCCCTAGGTCTGATTATCGAGTCCGTGCAGACCAGTGCTTCCCAGAAATTTCCTTTTCCGGAATCAAGAGAGTTTTAAATTAAAATTGAGCCTTTATTACCTTCTCTTCGAAGGAGCAGGCCGGCTGACTCTTCCCGTCGTAATGCTAGCCCTACGCCGCGTCCAACCCTGGGCTGTTGGTTTTGCGCAGCGAAGTGCAACAAAACAAGTAGCCCTCGCATCGACAGCCGTAGACACTGACGGCTCGCATTCTCAGTCATCCGGCGAACCCGTGGCACCACAAAAGCATCAGTCTCGGGCAATTAGAACACGTCGGCCTAGAATTTCGCTGCAACATCCGCGTGAATGGAATAGGCCTCTCGCATTTGGTGTTCTTCCTGCGTTCGATGAAGCACTGAAGGTCATCAAAGAAGATTCAATGGCGCTCAAGGACGAAGTAACGGCTTTGGAGGGAGCCATTGCGCGTGAAAAGGAGACACCTCAGCCTGACCAGCACGCACTGCGGGTGATGGAGGACAGGCTCAGAATTCTAGAAGTGCAGAGCGAGATCAATTTTCCTCAAGTGAGGTGGAAATGTGCTAATGGAATGGGTAAGCAAGTCCCTGACTGGACGTTGCGTATGTTCACAGTCCTTCAGCGGACATGTCCAAAGCCGTAGACAGGCACCTTTTGGAGCAGCGGTGGAGGAAAGAAGGTGCATTAGATTTGTTGGTAAGTGTGCATCAAGCAGTTCGGCAATGTTTCTCAATATCATATCTTGTAGATGGAACGTATCCACCAGATGAAGGTCGTGCCGGACGTTCTGCCTGATATCCATCCCTCGCTGGACCTCCGGGTCAACTTCCCAAAAGTCAAGTCGGATGCAGGGCTTCAGGCTACGGTTTCAAAGACCGTGTACGAGCGCGTTGAACCAGGAGTATTTCTTCTTCCAGAGCAGGTATGTAGAGCAGGTCATTTGCGCATCCATTCCGCTGACAGTGCCTCAAGACCGTGGAGCCTCCTAAGATATATACAACTGTTTTTCATCCAGAGGAGCGACTATATACTCTTTTAATGATCGATCCGGGTTAGTCGGTGTTGAACTACAAGTGACCGGCACTGAACCAGCAACAGATTTTCCTGATGAGACCAATAAAACATTCCAGACGTATCTACATTGGCTTCAGTGAGCAATAGGCTTTTCCTTCAATTTGTCTACTGACCTCTATTCAGACCGAATATTCCTCTTTCGAGCGTTTCTCCCTCCTCAGTGCCAAACCTGAACACCCACACTGCCTATACCTCCTCACCCGCAACGTGGAACTAACTACCACCGCTATACCATTCTACTCCTCCCCCAACACTCCCGTCTATCTATTCATATGGTTGCGAAGGACAAGCGTACAGGTTTTGACGTAAGAACATTTATGGAGAAACATGGTCTAGATAAGAATGTAGGAGGAGGTGTCCATATGTGGCGAGAGGTTTGGAGTGAAGGAGTTCCCGCGGTTTACAAGGAGATACTCAGTAAGTTTCGCAAAGTCTCCTTCACGAATTGAGCTCACTCTTGTTCCAGAAACTGCGGAGCCGAAGTTCGGGAGGATGCCCAAAGCAGACCGATATGGGGATTTTAGAGGGAAGAAGCGGTATGTGTAACCACTCGACAGCGTGTCCTCCGGTGATTGCCAGGGAAGCAGTACCTCATAACTCTGAAACTCATTGATCCAAGTGATCCCCGTTGATTCCTCCTCCCACGCGATAAATTCATATCTGTTTTATACAAAGACCGATACTTCAGCATCATGTGTTCAGGCATTACTTACACACGACAAACATGTTGACAATTACATAAGATGGGTGCTGGTTCAGCTAACGACATGCCTTGTATCTGGGTGACAGCGCTATGATCACTTGCCTAATAAGACGTGATTACTTACACGAGGTACATCGAGTTCGATGGCATCTGGTTTATGTACCACATTTCGTTACACATGTACAACAAGATGGATTCTTGAAAAAACTATTTTACAGCATTCCTGCGATAATCTACGTGTAGACGTTAATGGACGAGAATTGGAAATAGGCGTTTGTGAACGCGGTAGGGTTATCTGCGAATTATACTGAGGGGTTTGCAATCGCACTAGACGTTGGGTGAGCACTTACTGTCGACGTAGGTCACGCAGTCTGATGGGCATCCAGAAGCAGCATAGACGGCTGAGTTGCCTGCCCAGTCGCCACCTGTACGTTGCATTAGCCTGGCATAACACGACAAGCAAGGCAAGACTCGCAGAACGTCAAGTTAATGATAATGTTATTGGCATCAAAGTGAGACGCAAGGTCACAGTCGGTGTTTGGGAAGTAAGCGGCAGGAGTTCCCTAACAGTCGGATCGTACGTGAACAGTTAATCCAACAGATGTAAGGACTATTACCCAGAGGTTGGTGTCGATGCTCGATGCACCGGTGGTAGCATCAAAGGGAGCAGAGACATCGTCCCTCTCCCAGAACCAAACCTGGATATAACTATTTGTGCGCTCCATAGCATACCTGCCGAAGAGCCTGTAAGGTGCAAGAGTATTAATCATAATTTGCAGTAACGCACCATCCTCCATTGATACTGTTGAATCCTGGACCAAAACTATTGTAGTCTTCTGTTAACTGCACACCACAACCCGAATTTCCATCGACTATTGCATTTTAGTTAGAGACTGAAGTGAGCAATGGTGGTCTCACCCGCAGTGTCACAGTTGGTTGAAACTGTGGTGCTAAACAATCAGAACCTTAGTCGGACGGTTATGTGCGATGCCAATTTGGAACATACCCTAACTGGGTAGTGGAATCTGGCATGGTGCAGTCTGCGCAATGATAGGAGTTGAAAATAGTACATCCATAAAATTATACTGAACCAACTAGGGCTAGTGTGGAGTGTTGACTGGTTGGGCTCCACATTGTTCACGCCTTCGACGATATCGACTTCACCCTAGTGAAAGAAAACTATGTCAGGATTAGAGCCATCACACGCAAGGAGAAAAACAAACACCAGCAGGCCAATTGGATTCGTTGGTTTCCCAGACAGCCTATGATCCGTTACTATAAGCCTATTCCGTCGGTGTCAACTACTTACAGGCCATGTTCTGTGTTAAGAGAGATGCGTAACAAAACTCCTCAGATGAACAAAAGAGGCTCACCCGCATCCTTCAGGCATATGTTGCATATCAAAGCTGCCATCGAAATTCATCAGTCGGTGAGATATTCGTGAGGGATCACCTACACAACAACGTGCTGCGTGTACTGGCTGTTGGACCGGATCCTGACGGAATTCCGGCCCGGCCCGCTGGGGGTCAACACTGTAGTGTCATCGGCGCGCATGATGAAGGTGTTGCTCGTGGAATAAGTCAAGTTAAACATCTGCGCCGTTGACTGGTTCACATATGTCCTATCATCAACTAAGAAACGGAACAAATTGCGTGCGGGGTAGACATACACACGCCCATCAGTTGGGTCGGGGATAGCCTCGAAATTGAAAGAGCTGTAGAAGCCTTCGCCAACGATGTTGTCGCTGAGAGTATAGACTGCACCTGCCAAGGCCGATCCGGCAAGCGAAGCAAGAGCGACACTGACATCAACAATGTTGAGCTTCATGGTGAACGATAGCCTGTAGGACGAGAGTATGATCTCCTGCCCGGTCTCTGTATTTAAACCTATCCGTGACTCCTGACGGGTGGGGAAGGGAGCTCTGAGATCGTGATAAGTTCATGTGAAGCATACCATGCGGCAGAGCGGGAGTTATGGCAGCCCCAGGTTAGGAGACAACCCTTTGGAAAGAACGAAAATTATTCCAACCTATTGGATTTGGCACAAGTGCCAGCATGATAGCGAAGGAGCCCCCTTGACCCATGAGAAGGAAGCATGTGGTAGAGGCGGAGAAACATCCAGACACAGAGTTGCGCAAAAGAGACCGTCGGTCACGAGAAAGCTTTGAATAAAAAAGTGCAGCGTCCGACTGCCGACCAGTTACTAGTGTCTTGAAAGACAGTACCTATTGTGGGCACCATATCGATCACCTGCATGGCTTGTCATATGGACCCGCTTTTTGTGAAATAGGAAATTTGACTGCTTGAGTCGCGAGAACTAGGTTAAAATTGTACAATTAACTCGTGACACCATTTACATCCTAGAGTAGCAGAGGACTCAAAATAAAACGCACCACAGAGACCATCTATTGGCGGGGCCCTCACTGAGAACTCTTGACGGTGTGTGTACTATTCCGACAACATTCCGATGCCTGTGCACCTCTCATCTTGGCCCAACTGGAAGAATTGTTGAATCGTGTGACTCGATCTATCACAAGCTTCATTAACGGTGTGGAGGTTGCATGCGTATAGAGACGTATAGATAGCATGGAAGGTTCATTACTGTAATAAGCCGGGGCAATTGCTGAGTGCCATGATGCATTCAGACCGAAGTCTCCTTGGAAGAGTCATAATCAGAGACATCAAGAGAGCATACCCTTTCATACTTAATTATGCCCGAACGATCGTAGAAAGAAGGCGGTCTGTCGTTCGCTAAAATCACGAGTAGTTGTCTTGATTGGAAGGAATAACTGTCCTTCCCTAGCTAGGACTTAGGTATCCAGTAGCCTCTACCTAGTAGTAGTAGTCTGTCACGATGACCTGTGGTCCAGCAGCATGTGACTAGCTGTGTCGAATTATGCAAGAGTCGCTGACGTAAGACTATATCTCCTCCAACACCAGTGCGCAAGGCCTTGAGTGTTTCATGTGCTAAAGCCTACGTGCATCGGCAACCTCTTTAAACAATTCAACGACTAGGCAACTTGGACTGAATTAGGCGGTTTATGTCTTCGAATACAGACGATGGGTTCAAGCACCAGGTTGCCATTCAACTTTCACGAGCATTGAACCTCGTAAACCCAAACGACTTGCTCGCAGAGCGTGTTATTGACATAGCTAAAAGCAATTCCGCTGAAGGCTTTGCCAAAGGTGAGTTTCTCTGCACTGGAGTCCAGGCACGCTCACTAACGCTTTGTTGCAGCGGCTCGGGCGTTTGGCAAGTTTCAAGATTCCTTTTTGACCGAGCTGCATGACGAAATCTTGTCACATGTCAAGCAGGAGGCTTCTGGGCTTGCTCCTCGTCCTGTCGAAGGTATAACTGTCCATGACAGCGAGGTGCTCGAGCCTGATCCAATACGGCAAGGCGGCCTCGTGAGGGACGATACCGTACGTTTATCACCGCTCATTGTTCTATACAATTGCTCATAATCTACAGAGACACACTTTCCGTCAGCCTGCAAAACCAATTGAACCACCAACTCCTCGCGGCTCTCTGCTCGGCCTTGATCGACTAGCGAAAGAAAAGAGAGAACAGGCCCTATCCGAGAATGGCCCTCGAAAAAAGCCGAGGCTGAATGATGACACTTTTTTCAAAGGTGCGACAAGGTTGCAGTTCCGTAATATTATCTTACCTTGCATCTAGTCCCCAGTTTGCCAACCGGACGAGGAAATAGTCTAAGGCAGCGAGGAGAAGAGACACCATCTCATCCAGGCGGTCTGTCGGATCCCGCAAGGGCCCGCTTGGAGGAGTACCGACGAAACCGCGAAAAGCAGAAAGGTACGACTAATATATCCCGCTGTGGCGTGTCGTTTCTGACTACAAAGTGACCTTTAGAAGGAATCACTGCCGTGCAGGAGCAACGGTCTCACACTTCTCAAGGACTCGGAGATTTCCAACGACGATCAAATCGGGATAATGATAGGGGATGGGTTCGACGAGGCCACGATAGGGATCGGCAAAATGGACGCGGCTGGGATTCTACACCCCAGTCAGAGCGTGGTAGTAGCAACCGCGATGCGCCTAGTGTCCGTGTGCCCAATGTTGGGTGGGATTCAACGCCCAGACGACAAGAGGGCGAAGGATCGGGCTGGGGAGGGGCAAGGAATCGTGCTTGGGATGCGCCAACACCGCGCATTCCGAGAGGCGGAAGCCCGGAAGATGATGGACTCCTTGGTGTCGATGTAAGGGAATGGGAGGAGGAGCAGCTGCGGCTGGACCGTGACTGGTATACTGGAGCAGAAGAAGGTGGTGTTGCTGGAGACGAAGAGCACAACCCTTTGGCACAATACGAGGATCTCGCCGCATTGAAGGACGCAGAGATTTCGAAAAAACAAGTGGTATTTGGTTCGCATCTGCAAGTTGCTCAATGTTGCTGAAGTTTTTTGTAGAGGAGAATATCGGCCAGGCAAGCGCAATATGTGGGACTTGATATACATTCTATCTTTTCTTTTCGTTTTGACTTTCTCTGTAGAATGCAGACAATGACCTCTGGGAAGCTAATCGGATGCTGACTTCCGGTGTTGCGACCCGTAAGGAAGTTGATCTTGACTTCGAAGACGAGTCTGAGTCGACGGTGCATGTCATGGTGCATGATATCAAGCCACCTTTCTTGGATGGCAAGACGATCTTCACGAAGCAGCTCGAGCCCATCAATCCAATCCGCGACCCTACGAGCGACATGGCGATCTTTTCAAAGAAGGGGAGCGCTTTGGTGAAAGAGAAGCGAGAACAGGCGGAGAGGGCAAAGGCAGCCGCCAAACTTGCATCTCTTGGTGGCACACAACTCGGTAACATCATGGGCGTGAAGGATGAGGAAGCCGAAGCTGAAGGTGCGTGGTTATTCTCTGCCCTTGTGGCGCAGCTCGAGTTGGACATTCACGTAGTCCATTTGGAATGTTTCGTACAGCTCTGGCAGAAGCAAAGGCGAAATCTGGTGAGAAAGAGGATTATAAGGGGGATTCTAAGTTCGCTAGCCACTTGAAGGCTTCCACTGGGTCAGTTCCTTTGCAAAGAACAGGACACTGAAGGAGCAGAGAGAGTATTTACCTGCATTTGCATGTCGAGATGAGCTTCTCAATGTGATCCGAGAAACCAGGGTTATTTTATGCTATGCAAGCTGTGTCTACACCTTCTAACCAAATTCATGTGGTTCTACAGTTGTCATCGTCGTGGGAGAGACTGGTTCTGGGAAAACTACTCAGCTAGCGCAGTTCCTTTATGAGGATGGGTACTGCGCATACGGTCTCATTGGTTGTACTCAGCCGCGTCGTGTGGCCGCTATGTCTGTACA